>NC_029790.2:32282944-32289645 GCF_000816755.2 Arachis ipaensis
CTTAATTTCAGTCAGAAAATACCTGAAATCACAGAAAAACACACAATCTCATAGTAAAGTCCAGAAATGTGAAATTAACATAAAAACTAATGAAAATATCCCTAAAAGTAACTAGATCATACTAAAAACATACTAAAAACAATGCCAAAAAGCGTATAAATTATCCGCTCATCAGTCTCATCCCCAAATCTTCAATAGCTCTTCGAAGATGATTCATATTCAGATTGGCTGGGTAAGGATACTCTCCCTGTTAATATTCTTCCTGATGAGACTCCTCTTGGTGAGTTCCTTCCCTTGCTTTTAGTTTCCCTATTTGTGGCCTTCTTTGTTGCTGAGCAGGTGTAGTATAGGCCATACACTGGGTTGTCATTAGCCTCCCTGGGTTAACCCAGTCTGGATTACTATCCTCAAAGACCACCTTGGCCTTTGTGCACAATCGGAGAATGGTGCTGGGGTACCAAAGCCTGGCACCTGATTCAAGCTTCTCAGCTGAATCTTGAATTCCCTCAGCTATAAGTTCATGCACGTTGATTTCTCCATCTTGTACTAGGCAATGTACCATAGTTGCTCGATTAATATTTACCTCTGAATTATTTGCAGCTAGGAAAATAGACCTCCTCACGAGTTCAAACCACCCCTTGGCTTCTGGGCTAAGGTCTCCCCTCTTGATGAACCGGGGTCTCCCATCTCCATACCTCTCCCAGTCAACTGCTATAACACAGATGTCAGTCACTATCTCAGTGAGCTCATCATTGTCTTGGCTTTTACTTATCCTTGTATGATAGCTAGGCTCATCAAAGTGTGGTGATTTCAGGTGAAGAGTTCTTATTATAGCATTTGGACTGAAGTCTACCTCCTTTCCCCTTACATAGCTTTTGAAGGTTGGGGCTCTGGTTTTGTCTTCTCTGACCACATTTGCGTAAAACTTCTTTGATGAGGTTTGCATTGATCTTCCCCTCTGGATTGATGAGCAATTTCCACCCTCTTTCTTCAATCTTCTCCCGAATCTGTGGGCATTCGTCTTCATTGATTTGGAAGTTTAACTCGGGCAGTATCTTTTTGAGCTTTATCCGCTCAAATTCTCGTTCATGGAAGGCAGTCTTGAATCTCTTCTCGTCGAAGGGAATGTTCTCCGTTGGTTCCTTCCTCTTCTGCCTCTTGGAGCTTGATGATGCCATGATGAAGTTAAAGCAAACAGGGTGTAGTGAAGGGAAGAGGTGTGGGATTTAGAGAGTGAGAAGTTGAAGAATTGGTTGCTGGAAAGTGAAGTGCAAGGGGTATGAATTTCGAATGTGGAGATGGTGTGGATTTGATTCACTTATATAGGGAAGTGATGAAGAGATGAAAGGTGTGGATTAATGGGATTAGTGTATGATGAACGGATGGGGTTTTATATGGAGTAAGCACGAGGATTCTCAACTTTATGATGGAGTTGGTTCGCTTTCCAAGTTTGTTCTTCCTCCAATGTTGCATGACAACCATTCCCAATGCATTCCCCTTGAGGCACGTGTGTAGTGCCCTCTTCATGAAGTGGCCGAACCTTTCCCATTAAATTATCCAATCAATCTCTTTCAATGCTCCTTTCTTTTTCCTATAAAGATAAAATAAGAAAAGTAAGAATTATCACAAAAAGAAATCACTTTAAATTTTTACGGCTAAAATAATAAAGAGATGAAAAGATGAGATTGTTCATTCATGAACTCCAACTAACTAACTAACTGTGTATCCTTATATGCATTTTGGTGGCACCATGGGGTGACACCAAACTTAGTTTGGAGCACTGTGATCAAAAGTCTTGCTCAAAGCTCCAAGACTAGCATGCTCTCTGTTGCATTCATGCTTTCTTGGTACGCTTTGAACACCAAACTTGTTCTTCACTATATACTGCTGGTGCACGAATTGTGAGTCACACTTTTCACAACTCGTACCACTAACCAGCAAGTGCACTGGGTCGTCCAAGTAATACCTTACGTGAGTAAGGGTCGAATCCCACGGAGATTGTTGGTTTTAAGCAATCTATGATTATCTTGCAATTCTTAGTCAGGAAGTCAATTGTATTTATCAGTTGAATTGCGAATAAACAAGAGAGCATAGATTAAGGTTACTTGTTATGCAGTAATGGAGAATATGTTGGAGTTTTGGAGATGCTTTGTCTTCTGAATCTCTGCTTTCCTTTGTCCTCTGATTCACGCACGCACGTCCTTCTATGGCAAGCTGTGTGTTGGGGCATCACCGTTGTCAATGGTTACATCCCCTCCTCTTGTGAAAATGGTCCAAATGCTCTACCACAGCACGGCTAATCATCTGAGGTTCCCGATCATGCTGGAATAGGATTCACCCTCCTTTTGTGTCTGTCACTACGCCCAGCACTCGCGAGTTTGAAGCTCGTCACAGTCATTCAATCCCTGAATCCTACTCGGAATACCACAGACAAGGTTTAGACTTTCCGGATTCTCATGAATGCCGCCATCAATCTAGCTTATACCACGGAGATTCTGATTAAGGAATCTAAGAGATATTCATTCAATCTAATGTAGAACGGAGGTGATTGTCAGACACACGTTCGTGGATTGAGAAAGGCAATGAGTGTCACTGATCATCACCTTCTCCATAGTTAGGCGCGAATGGATATCTTAGATAGGAACACGCATGTTTGAATAGAAAACAGAAATACTTGCATTAATTCATTGAGACACAGCAGAGCTCCTCACCCACAACAATGGAGTTTAGAGACTCATGCCATCAAAGAGTACAAAGTTCAGGTCTAAAATATCATGAGGTACAAAATAAGTCTCTAAAAGTTGTTTAAATACTAAACTAGTAGCCTAGGTTTACAAAAAATGAGTAAACTATGATGGGTGGTGTAGAGATCCACTTCTGGGGCCTACTTGGTGTGTGCTGGGGCTGAGACTTGAATAATTCACGTGCATAAGGCTGTTTTGGGCGTTCAACGCCAGGTTTGGATCCATTTTTGGCGTTGAACTCCAACTTTTGATCCTTTTCTGGCGCTGGACGCCAGAATTGGGCAGAGAACTGGCGTTGAACGCCGGTTTACGTCATCTATCCTTGAGCAAAGTATGGAATATTATATATTGCTGGAAAGCCCTGGATGTCTACTTTCCAACGCAATTGGAAGCACGCCATTTTGAGTTCTGTAGCTCCAGAAAATCCACTTTGAGTGCAGGGAGGTCAAAATCCAACAGCATCAGCAGTCCTTTTTCAGCCTAAATCAGATTTTTGCTCAGCTCCCTCAATTTCAGCCAGAAAAATACCTAAAATTACAGAAAAACACACAACTCATAGTAAAGTCCAGAAATATAAATTTTTCCTAAAAACTAATGGAAATAAACTAAAAACTAACTAGAATATACTAAAAACTATATGAAATTAACCCCAAAAAGCGTATAAAATATCCGCTCATCACAACACCAAACTTAAACTGTTGCTTGTCCTCAAGCAACTAGACAAATAAAATAGGAGACTAATAGGTTGAGAAGCAATAATATCTCAGAGTTTTTGAGTGAAGCTCAGATTCTAATTAGATAAACGGGACTAGTAGCTTTTTGCTTCCGAGCAGTTTTGGCATCTCACTTTATCCATTGAAGCTCAAAGTGATTGGCATCTATAGGAACTTAGAATTCAGATAGTGTTATTGATTCTCCTATTTCAGTATGATGATTCTTGAACACATCTATTTCATGAGTCTTGGCCGTGGCCCTAAGCACTTTGTTTTCCAGTATTACCACCAGATACATAAATGCCACAGACACATAATTGGGTGAACCTTTTAAGATTGTGACTCAGCTTTGAATTTGCTCCTGGATCTCCGGATATTCATCTTCTTTCAGATCGAATCTAACTTCTAGGATCACTGATCTCAGACCCATTATTTTGTTATAATGGTCTGAATGTTCTTTATATAAGAACTTCCCTTGATTCCAAAGTGGTTTTGGAACGCTTTCTTTCTTGCCTCTTGGAGTGGGTTGTTTTCCTTTAGGAGCCACGATCTTAGTGATCTCGGATAAACACACCAAACTTAGAGGTTTGCTTGTCCTCAAGCAAAAGAAAAGAAAGGAGAGGGATAGAAGGAGAGCTAGGTGCAATTGTTGATGGAAGGGGAGGGAGGCCGAACCCAAATTTAAAGGGAGGGAGGGTGAGTTTTCGAAAAAAGAGATAAAGATATGATAAAAGAGATTGATTTGGAAAAGATAAGATAGAAGATATGATAAGAGAGGATATAGTTTAAAATTGAAAAGATATGAAAGATTTTTGAAAAAGATAAATCTAGATTTTGAAAAAGATAAAGTGGAGATTTTGAAAAAGATATTGATGAGTTGAAAAGATAGATTTGTTTTTAAAAAGATTTGAAAAGAGTTGGATTGAATTTGCAAAGAGGGTTTGTGCTTATGGATTAAGATATATTTGATATTTTTAAAGTAAGATTTTTAGAAATTAGGGATTTTAGAAATCAGGGTTCTTAACATGTTTATGCAAGAAATCATGAATTGAAGTATGAAAATCAAGATTAGAATGAAAAAATATGAAGAAAAATGAGTTTGCTACCTCCCCATCATCCTGGCGTTTGAACGCCCAAACGCTGCTCTCCTGGGTGTTCAACGCCCAGTTGTTGCCCTTTTCTGGCGTTGAACGCCAGATTGCTATCCTTACTGGCGTTCAGCGCCCACTGGCTGCCCCTTTTGGGCGCTGAACGCCCAAAATAGGCTCTTACTGGCGTTTTCTTGCCAGTGAGCTCTTTTTCTCTGTTTTGTGTGCAGATTCCTTCTGTAACCCTGTGAACTTATGCAATTGATTCTTTACCTTGTTATCAATGAACTCAATATAAACAAATAAAAATAAAAAATAGGGCAAAATGCTTAGAGGATTGATGCCCCATGGCTGGGTTGCCTCCCAGCAAGCGCTTCTTTATTGTCTTTAGCTGGACCTTGCTGAGCTTTTAATCTAGCTTCAGCCTTGAGCACTCTTGCTCAACGTTGCCTTCAAGATAGTGCTTGATTCTCTGTCCATTGACAATGAACTTCTTATCAGAATCAATATCCTGAAGCTCCACATAACCATATGGTGATACACTTGTAATCACATATGGTCTCCTCCACCGGGATTTCAATTTCCCAGGGAATAGCCTGATTCTAGAGTTGAACAGCAGAACCTTCTGTCATGGCTCAAAGATTCTAGATGACAGCTTTCTATCATGCCATTTTTTTTATTTCTCTTTATAAAGCTTGGCATTTTCGAAAGCTGTGAATCTGAATTTCTCTAGCTCATTTAGCTGGAGCAATCTTTTTTCTCCTGCTAATTTGGCATCAAAGTTTAGGAATCTGGTTGCCCAGTAGGCTTTATGTTCCAGTTCCACAGGCAGGTGACATGCCTTACCATAGACCAGATGGTATGGAGAGGTCCCTATAGGAGTCTTGAATGCTGTTCTGTATGCCCACAGAGCATCATCCAAGCTTCTTGCCCAATCCTTTCTACGGGTACTTACTGTCCGTTCTAGGATTCTCTTTAATTCTCTGTTAGAGACTTCAGCTTGCCCATTAGTTTGTGGATGATATGGAGTAGCCACCTTATGGCAAATTCCATACCAAACCATGGCAGAGTAAAGCTGTTTATTGCAGAAGTGAGTGCCCCCATCACTGATGAGAACTCTAGGGACACCAAACCTGCTAAAGATATGTTTCTGGAGGAACTTCAGCACTGTTTTAGTATCATTGGTGGGTGTGCCAATGGCCTCAACCCATTTTGATACATAGTCAACTGCCACCAGAATATAAGTGTTTGAGTATGATGGTGGGAAAGGTCCCATGAAGTCAATTCCCCATACGTCAAACAACTCAATTTCCAAGATTCTTTGTTGATGCATGGCGTAACCATGAGGCAGATTGCCAGCTCTTTGGCAACTGTCACAGTTACGTACAAACTCTCGGGAATCTTTATAGAGTGTGGGCCAATAGAAGCCACATTGGAGGACCTTGGTGGCTGTTCGCTCACCTCTGAAATGGCCTCCATATTGAGATCCATGGCAATGCCACAGGATCCTCTGTGCTTCTTCTCTAGGCACACACCTACGGATTATTCCGTCTGCACATCTCTTAAAGAGATAGGGTTCATCCCACAAGTAGTACTTTGCATCAGTAATTAATTTCTTCTTTTGTATCCTGTTGTACTCCTTGGGTATGAACCTTGCAGCTTTATAGTTTGCAATATCGGCAAACCATGGTGTTTCCTGAATGGCAAACAAATGTTCATCCGGAAAAGTCTCAAAGATCTCAAGAGAGGGGAGGGGCGTCCCTTCTACTGGCTCTATCCGGGACAGATGATCAGCCACTTGATTCTCTGTCCCTTTTCTATCTCTTATTTCTATATCAAACTCTTGCAGAAGCAACACCCATCTGATGAGCCTGGGTTTTGAATCCTGCTTTGTGAGTAAATATTTAAGAGCAGCATGATCAGTATACACAATCACTTTTGATCCTACCAAGTATGATCTGAACTTCTCAATGGCGTAAACCACTGCAAGTAATTCTTTTTCCGTGGTTGTGTAATTTTTCTGGGCATCATTTAAAACGCGATTAGCATAATAAATGACGTGCAGAAGCTTGTCATGCCTCTGTCCCAATACTGCACCAATGGCGTGATCACTGGCATCACACATTAGCTCAAATGGTAATGTCCAGTCTGGTGCA
>NC_029790.2:32290604-32297194 GCF_000816755.2 Arachis ipaensis
GTCAATGGCGTAAACCACTGCAAGTAATTCTTTTTCTGTGGTTGTGTAATTCTTCTGGGCATCATTTAGAACGCGACTAGCATAATAAATGACGTGCAGAAGCTTGTCATGCCTCTGTCCCAACACTGCACCAATGGCGTGATCACTGGCATCACACATTAGCTCAAATGGTAATGTCCAGTCTGGTGCAAAAATAACGGGTGCTGTGACCAACTTAGCTTTCAGCGTTTCAAACGCCTGCAGGCACTCTGTGTCAAACACAAATGGCGTGTCAGCAGCTAGAAGATTGCTTAGAGGTTTTGCGATTTTTGAAAAATCCTTTATAAACCTCCTATAGAATCCTGCTGTGGGACGACTTGGACAGGACTCACCCAGGGGCTATCAAAAATAGGATAAATAATCCCAGCCTCTAGTAATTTGGTGACCTCTTTCTGCACCACTTCCTTCATGGCTGGATTTAGCCGTATCTGTGGTTGAACCACTGGTTTAGCATTATCCTCCAATAAGATTTTGTGCATGCATCTAGCTGGGCTTATGCCCTTAAGGTCACCTATGGACCACCCAAAAGCTGTCTTGTGTGTCCTTAGCACTTGAATAAGTGCTTCCTCTTCCTGTGAATTTAAGGCAGAGCTTATGATCACTGGAAAAGTGTCACCTTCTCCCAGAAATGCATATTTCAAGGATGGTGGTAATGGCTTGAGCTCGGGTTTAGGAGGTTTTTCTTCTTCCAGAATAAATTTCAGAGGCTCTTTCATGTCCTCTGAATCCTCTAAATCAGGATGAACATCTTTAAATATGTTTTCCAACTCTGATTCAAGACTCTCAGCCATGTTGATCTCTTCTACCAAAGAGTCAATAAGATCAACTTTCATGCAGTCTTTTGATGTGTCAGGATGCTGCATGGCTTTGACAGCGTTCAACTTAAACTTATCATCATTGACTCTCAGGATTATTTCCCCCTGTTGGACGTCAATGAGGGATCGTCNNTCTGCAAATGGAATCTTTATTTCAAGAGTCCTGAGATAATCTGCAAAGCGAGCAAATTGCTTATCCTGCTCCTCTTTCTGGAGTTTTTGATGATAAGGTATCTTGGCTTTATATTCTTCAACCTTAGTTGCTGTAGGTTTATTGCCTACAGAAGTGGTTGAAGAAGCCTTTTTAGAGGGGTTGCTTTCAGCATTTGTGTATGTCTGATCCCTCACTGGCAATTGAGTGCCAGAGTTAGAAATTGGAGTGACGTTAGATGCCAACTCCTTGTCTGTTCCTGGCGTCTGAACGCTAGAACTGTGCCCATTTTGGGCGTTCAGCGCCAGATCTTGCCCATTTTGGGCGTTCAACGCCAGATCCTTGCCTATTTCTGGCGTTGAACGCCAGTCCTGCCTTGTTCCTGGCGTTGAACGCCAGTCCTGAGCATGGTCTGGGCGTTCAGCGCCAGCCTTCCACCAAATTTCTGGCGTTTTAGTTCCAGAATTACTTTTCCCTGGGCTCTTACTGTCCTCATGTGAATTTTGGGTGGTTTGCTCATTTCTTAGCTTTTTGCTGCCTTGAGGTGGGGTATTTAATGTTTTCCCATTTCTTAATTGAACTGCTTGGCATTCTTCTGTTATTTGCCTTGACAGCTGCTGCTTTGTTTGCTTAAACTGTTCTTCCATATGTATATTAGCCATCCTTGTCTCTTGTAGTCTATCTTTGAATTCGGCTAACTGCTTTGTTAGAAAGTCCAATTGTTGATTGAATTCAGCAGCTTGTTCTGCAGGACTGAGTTCAGCAGTTGCTGTTTTAACCTCTTCTTTCATGGAAGGGTCACTGCTTAGGTACAGATGCTGATTCCTGGCAACTGTATCAATGAGCTCTTGAACCTCTTCAATTGTCTTTCTCATGTGGATAGATCCACCAGCTGAGTAATCTAGAGACATCTGAGCTCCTTCAGCAAGCCCATAATAGAAGATGTCTAACTGAACCCACTCTGAAAACATTTCAGAAGGGCATTTTCGTAGCATCTCTCTGTATCTCTCCCAGGCATCATAAAGAGATTCACTATCTCCTTGTTTAAAGCCTTGGATGTCCAGCCTTAGCTGTGTCATCTGTTTTGGGGGAAAGTATTGATTCAGGAATTTTTCTGTCAGCTGTTTCCATGTCCTTATGTTGGCCATTTATTTCGAAAATAAAATAAATTAAAATAAAATAAATAAAAATAGGTGAAGATTTTCTCGAAAAAATGAGGGGAGAGAAAGTGGTAAGGAAGTTTTGAAAAAGATATGATTTGGAAAAGATTTTAAATTTTGAAAAAAATCTGAATTTTTAAAAGTAATTTTCGAAAATTTGTTTTAAAATTAGAGAGAAAAGATATTTTTGAATTTAGTGAGGAAAGAGAAAAACAATAAAATAGCACAAGATTTAAAATTTTTAGATCTAATGCTCCTTGTTTTCGAAAATTTTGGAGGGGGAACACCAAGGAACACCAAACTTAAAAATTTTAAGATCAAGACACAAAGAAAACTCAAGAACACTTTGAAGACTCACTAGAACACAAGAACATGAAGAAAGAACACCAAACTTAAAATTTTTAGAAAACCAAACAAAAATTTTTGAAAACCAAAGGGAAATCAACAAGAAAACACCAAACTTAAAGTTTGGCACAAAATTTAATAGAGAAATTATTATTTTTGAAACGATTTTTAAAAAAAAAAGAGTATACCAAACTACCACGGACTTAAACCAACGCTCTAGCTAATTGGGCAGTAAATGTAACACTTGTTTTGAAGAAGGATATTTTTAACCAAGAACAATAATAAGAGACTCTAAACCAAAAAGAAAAATTTTCCTAATCTAAGCAACAAAATAAACCGTCAGTTGTTCAAAAACAAACAATCCCCGGTAACGGCGCCAAAAACTTGGTGCACGAATTGAGAGTCACACTTTTCACAACTCGTACCACTAACCAGCAAGTGCACTGGGTTGTCCAAGTAATACCTTACGTGAGTAAGGGTCGAATCCCACGGAGATTGTTGGTTTGAAGCAATCTATGGTTATCTTGCAATTCTTAGTTATTTCCGGATTCTCATGAATGCCGCCATCAATCTAGCTTATACCACGGAGATTCTGATTAAGGAATCTAAGAGATATTCATTCAATCTGATGTAGAACGGAGGTGATTGTCAGACACAGGTTTGTGGATTGAGAAAGGTGATGAGTGTCACTGATCATCACTTTCTCCATAGTTAGGCGCGAATGGATATCTTAGATAGGAACACGCATGTTTGAATAGAAAACAGAAATACTTGCATTAATTCATTGAGACACAGCAGAGCTCCTCATCCCCAACAATGGAGTTTAGAGACTCATGCCATCAAAGAGTACAAAGTTCAGGTCTAAAATGTCATGAGGTACAAAATAAGTCTCTAAAAGTTGTTTAAATACTAAACTAGTAGCCTAGGTTTACAAAAAATGAGTAAACTATGATGGGTGGTGCAGAGATCCACTTCTGGGGCCCACTTGGTATGTGCTAGGGCTGAGACTTGAATAATTCACGTGCATAAGGCTGTTTTGGGCGTTCAACGCCAGGTTTGGATCCATTTCTGGTGTTGAACTCCAACTTTTGATCCTTTTCTGGCGCTGGACGCCAGAATTGGGCAGAGAACTGGCGTTGAACGCCAGTTTACGTCGTCTATCCTTGAGCAAAGTATGGACTATTATATATTGCTGGAAAGCCCTGGATGTCTACTTTCCAATGCAATTAGAAGCTCGCCATTTTGAGTTATGTAGCTCCAGAAAATCCACTTTGAGTGCAGGGAGGTCAGAATCCAACAGCATCAGCAGTCCTTTTTCAGCCTGAATCAGATTTTTGCTCAGCTCCCTCAATTTCAGCCAGAAAAATACCTGAAATTACAGAAAAACACACAACTCATGGTAAAGTCCAGAAATATGAATTTTTCCTAAAAACTAATGGAAATAAACTAAAAACTAACTAGAATATACTAAAAACTATATGAAATTAACCCCAAAAAGCGTATAAAATATCCGCTCATCAACTGCAATATATGGACTTCACCAAGTTTGGGTTGGAATTCATGAATATTGACTTATTCAATAGTAAAAGCTAATAAAACATGGGTTGCCTCCCATGAAGCGCTTCTTTAGCGTCACTAGCTTGACGTTTCTCCTTCATCAGGGAGGTTGATAATGCTTCAAGTCCTCCCCTCTTGCCTTGGACTTATATCCATTGGTTGTATCAATGATCTCTACATGTTCCAAGGAGAGAACTCTGTTAATAGTGAAGACCTTAGGTAACTGAGATGGTACAGTCGGGAGATTAGGGGGATATCTGGGAAATAAGCTGAGATCACTTTATCTCCTGGAGAGAAGTCTTCCGTAGGGATCTTCTTGTTCCTCCACCCCCTTGGTACTTTCTTCTTTGTCCCTTTTGATGATGCCTTGCTCTTTGTGGCTTCTTCTTCTAAGGAAATTTTGTTGTTGT
The DNA here is from genome assembly GCF_000816755.2 of Arachis ipaensis. Classification (NCBI taxonomy): domain Eukaryota; kingdom Viridiplantae; phylum Streptophyta; class Magnoliopsida; order Fabales; family Fabaceae; genus Arachis; species Arachis ipaensis. The sequence goes on from NC_029790.2 coordinate 32,295,082, forward strand.
CTTCACATGTTTCTGGTGGTTTAGGTTCCTCCAGCTTTTCCTTGAGCTGTGACAGCTGCTTATTTCCTTGTTCATCAACCAAGGGCTTTCCCAGTTGGGCTGGTTGTGCTTCAATGTTTGCTTCCTTTGTCAGCATTTCGTTACGATCTGTGCTTGGTTCTTTATTTTCTTGATCAGCTTCTTTGGAGATTTTAAAGACATTGAAGCTGAGTTGTTCATCATGGATCCTCAATATTAGCTCCCCTCGCTCCACATCTATGAGTGCTCTGGCTGTAGCTAGGAATGGTCTTCCCAATATGATTGGGTGAGTGTGACTCTCTTCCATGTCCAAGATGACAACGTCTGTGGGAAGAAAGTATTTCCCAACCTTTAACAACACATTTTTCACCACCCCTATTGCTTGTTTTTGAGTTTTGTCAGCCAGCCTGATGACCACATCTATGGGCAATATCTCATTAATCTGCAGTCTCTTCACCAGGGCTAAGGGCATTAAGTTGATGCTTGCTCTCAAATCGCAGAGTGCTCTATCAAACATTGTTTCTCCTATGGCACAGGGGACATGAAAACTCCCTGGATCTTTTCTTTTCGTAGGCAACTGTGGTTGAATGAGGGCACTGCACCCCTTGTTCATCACTATAGTCTGGCCTCCCTTGAGTGAGCTTTTCCTAGGAAGCAGCTCCTTTATATACTTGATATATGCAGGCATTTGTTGGATAGTCTTGATGAATGGTATGTTCACATGCAAAGATGCAAACAAGTCAAGAAATCTTGAGTATATTCTCTTCTCCACAGCACCATTGAGTAGTTGGGGAAAAGGTGCATAGAGTCTCAGCAGCTCCTGTTTTGATATTTCTAGTTCTTGGTATTCTTTTTCCTCCTTCTCTATTGAGGTATCCTCAGGTTGTTCTAACAGCTTGTTTGGCTTGTCCTCAGTCTCCTTATCACTTATAGTGACCATCTTGTAATCTTCCCATCTTACTTTCTTTGTTTCACCTCTCGGATTCTTCTCTGTTTCACTTGGGAATCCATCTGTGGGTTTGGGAATTTGCTCAGAGAGATATCCTACTTGAGATTCCAACCTCTTGATTTTGTCTCCCTGGTTCTTGAAACTGGCTCGCACTTCCTCCTTGAACACCTTGTTGTCTTGGATATCCTTGCATATGCCTTCAAGTAGATTTTCAATCCTTGAGATTCTTTCATCAAATGATGATAGGTCAGGTTGAGGAGGGTTGTTCTGGCCTTGATATGAATGTGGAGAGGTGTTGTTATTAGGATGTTGATATGGTCTAGATGTGAAATCATTTGGATTTGGGTGTCTTTGATCAAGGCTTTGGTCTTGTTGATTTTCCCACCCAAAGTTTAGGTGATTCCTCCATCCAGGGTTGTAATTCTTGGAGTAAGGATCATGGTTCTGCCTAGGTGAATTCCCAATGTAATTGGCTTGCTCCTGACTACCATCTGCTTCTTCATTCACTCCTTCTTGGGTTATTGATGAAGTGGATATTGCTACCACTTGGTTCCTCTCCATCTTCTTGGTGAGGTCAGCCAGCTGCTGGGTAATGAGCTTGTTTTGGGCCAACAGAGCATCTACATTATTTAGCTCCATTACTCCTCTTGTGTTCCCTCTTTCGGAAGCATAGAAGTAGTCGTTCTCTGCTACTGTTTCAATGACATCTATAGCCTCCTCAATAGTTTTCTTCTTGTTTAAAGATCCTCCGGATGAATGGTCTACGGCCTTCTTTGACTCATAAGAGAGCCCTTCATAGAAAATGTGCAGCTGCACCCATTCGTTGAATATGTCAGGTGGACACCTCCTTGTCAGGTCTTTAAACCTCTCCCATGCTTCATATAGAATCTCACCATCTTGTTGCCTGAAGGTTTGGACCTCAGCTCTCAGCCTATTGATTCTTTGAGGAGGGTAAAATCTTGCTAAGAATTTGTTCACCACATCTTCCCAAGTTGTCAAGCTTTCCCTTGGGAAAGATTCCAGCCATTTGGCTGCCTTGTCCCTGAGTGAGAATGGAAATAAGAGCAGTCTATAGGCGTCAGGATGAACACCATTAGACTTCACTGTGTCACATATTCTCAGGAAGGTGGTTAAATGTTGATTGGA
>NC_029790.2:32297315-32328027 GCF_000816755.2 Arachis ipaensis
TCTAAGGAAGGTTCTCTCAGGTTCAGAATCAAAGGAAGTTGAAGCCCTGCTTCTTCTCCCTGTCATACAACCAACAAGTACCAGCAAAGAGAATAGGTGCAGAAAGTATATCTGTCAAAATTACTGTTAGTGTGAGTGATGCAATATATCAAACAGTTAGTGGGTTAGTGAGATGAAATGTAAATAACAAAGAAAAAGTAGGGGGAAGGGAAGAAATTAACTAAAATAGTAAGTAAATAACTCAAACAGAAATTTAAATCAAACAAAAATAAAATGCTCAATCTAGTTATCCTCCAATCTAATCATTGTTGATGCACAATCAATCCCCGGCAACGGCGCCATAAACTTGATGCACGGAAAACTTGTCTCATAACAAATTTCCTTCGGCAAGTGTACCAAATTTGTCGTCAAGTAAAAACTCACAATAGAGTGAGGTCGAATCCCACAAGGATTGATTGATCAAGCAACTTTAATTAGAGGAATGTTCTAGTTGAGTGAATCAGAAATTGATTTGAGAATTGCAGAAAATTAAATGGTGGGAAAGTAAATGGCAGAAAGTAAACTGCAGAATCTTAAACGGGAATGGGGGAATTGCTCATAAATGTAAATGACAGAAATTAAAGAGAATGGGTAAGATCAGAAATGGGGAGTTCATTGGGCTTAGGAGATGTTGCATTCTCTGGATCAATCTCATTTACATCTCTTCCTCAATCAATGCACTCATTGATCTCCTTGGCAATCTTAAGTGATAAAATTTCAATTTCTTGTAATTCAATCTCTCAAATCTTGATCAATAGCCAATTCCTTGGTCAATTGCTCATGAGAAGAGATGAAGTATGGTCACTGATTATACCACATGCATTTCCCAAATCAAGCATTGAGAGGATTATAGTCACATATCCATCCAAACCCAATTTGGTCCAGCATGAGAAAGCATTTCTAGCTTGATCTCTTCATTCCTCTTCCAAGGTTCAGAAGAGATCCAAGTATAAATAGTTTCTTTTCCAAGATAACTACCCAATTGGATGAAGATCGAAAGCTTTCAAGTAAAATCAAGAGAAAAGATAGAAGAAGAATAATGAAAACTAGTATTGATCCATCAAATTACAACAGAGCTCCCTAACTCAATGAAAGGGGTTTAGTTGTTCATAGCTTTGGAAAATGAAAACAAAGATGGAGAATACATGATGAAAACTAGAAGAGCAGAGAAAGTAAAATACAGGAAGTAGTTCTATGCTATTTTTCCACTCCCGGAACTCCTCAAATAATTCAAAGCTACTCCTATATATACTACTCTTCTCATCTTCTAGTTGGCTCTTCAAGTTTTGGGCTTTTGGATCTTGAGTTTGAAGCAGTTCTCTTCTTCATTTGGGCTTGGCTTTACTTGCAGAGAGAAAGTGTAAAGTGGGCAGAGATTTTAGCTCAGGACGTTAAGGTTGTTAACGTTTAGTGAAAATATGAGTTCGAGAACGTTAGTGACAATCAACTTTCTCACTAGCGTTCCTAAGTAAAAGCCACGTTAACCTCAACGTTAGTGGCACAAACGTTTCCACTAACGTTGCCTCTAGGTCCTTCGCACACGTTATTGGGACTTAACTTTCCCAATAACGTTGAAAAGCCCCCATTGCTCCTACGTTAGAGCCCACGTTAACTTAGTTAACGTGGCTCTTTAACGTGGGCTTGCCATCCTTCGAGAATGTTAGTGACATTCAACATTGTCACTAACGTTCCAATGTGCCCCTATGTCTCACGTTAGAATCCACATTAACTGGGTTAACGTGGCTTATATCGTGGCCATGCTTAGCCATCCCCAACGTTAGTGACAATGTTGAGTGTCACTAACGTTGGCTCATCATTCCTCATCCACGTTAGCTTCCACATTAACTAAGTTAACGTGGGAGTTAACGTGGCTCATAGTGGCTTGTGTGGCTCCTTCCAACGTTAGTGACAATGTTGAGTGTCACTAACGTTGGCCATCACCTTCTTCTCTCACGTTAGCCTCCACGTTAACTAAGTTAAAGTGGAAGTTAATGTGGCTCCTTGGGGTTGTGTGATTGCTTCCAACATTAGTGACAATGTTGGGTGTCACTAACGTTGTCGACTACTCTTGCCTCTTCACGTTAGCTTCCACATTAACCAAGTTAATGTGGGAGTTAACGTGGCATTGTGCACTTAGGCCAACGTTAGTGACAATGTTGAATGTCACTAACGTTTGCTTCCTTTCCCCCTTTTAACGTTAGAGGCCACGTTAACTAAGTTAACATGGACTCTAACATGGCCACTTGTGAGCATTGGCCAACGTTAGTGATAATGTTAAGTGTCACTAACGTTGGTCAAATTCCCTTCTTCACATTAGAGTTCACATTAACTTAGTTAACGTGACTCTTAACGTGGGTAATGATGGCTTCGAGAGCGTCATTGGCAGTCACTTTTCTCATTAACTTTGCAAGTTACCTCCCATTCCTTGCTTCCTTTGGTCCTGAAATCAGGCAATAGAGTGCATCAAAGTTCTAGTCCAAGTCATGGGTAATGCAGAATACAATTTGTCACTAAACTCATGCAAAATCCTCATGAAATTATGTAAAATGCACAATGTATGCTTGAATCAAGGTGTAAGTGAATATCTACCCAAAACTAGCTTATTTCCTAAGAAAATGCAAGAAACTATCCTAAAAACAGTAAAGAAAAGGTTAGTGAAACTGGCCAAAATGCCCTGGCATCAGAGGTTCAGCATCTCCTAAATCTTCAACCATTTCTTCCTCTACAACTATCATGGCTTCCTCCACTTGTTCCAATACAAAGCCATGCTCCTCATTGTCCACCGAAGTTTCTAGTGTCTCCTTTATGCTACGCTCTTCTTTAGATTCTCCACTTGTAGCCATGGGAGTACTTTGAGTGCTCAGATGTCGGGAAGCTATTATATTTACTACCTCAGTTAAGGCAGTAGTGAGTTCCAGTACGCTCCTTTGCATCTTCGCTTGCCCTTGAAGAAGAACACGAAGTTTGTCATTCACTGGAGGTTGTGGTGGGTATGAGGGTTCATTGGTTGGGAGAGAAGGTTCATAATAAGAATGTGGTGGTTCTTGGGAGTAATTGGATTGGAATTGTAGTGATAAGGGTCATACAGTGGTGAATGGTGAAAAGGAACTTGTGAGTGTGGTGGTTCAAAGCTATGTTGAGAGGATGGTCTATAAGCACAGGGTGGGGCTTGTTGGTAATTAAAAGGGGGTCCACCATAAGCTTGGTATGCATTATAGAGTGGTCCTTGCCCATGATATCTTGGAGGGTGTTGTTGCCTAAAGGGTTGATCAGGGCCTCTTGGCTCCATCCATCTTTGATTGCTTAGACCTTGATGCATATTCCTGTTATAGTTTCCACTCCTTTCAAAAAATTCAGAACCAAACTCAAGGCGAGAGGGGTGAGAATTCATAGTAGCTAATAGAAATAAAAGAGAAAAATAAAAAAAAATAAACAAGTAAAAGAAAAATATTTACAACAACCAATAATAAGGCACATGTTTGCAATTCCCCGGTAATGGCGCCATTTTGAAGAACGGATGCTTGACGGTTTAGAATTCAGAATAAATTTCCGTTGCAAGTATAGTTTCTAAACCAAGCAATCATCCTTTCTTACAAACGTTTTGGTTGTCACAAGTAACAAACCCAATAAAATTTATAAACCGAAGTATTCAAACCTCGGGTCATCTTCTCAAGGAATTGCAGGGAAGTGTTCTTATTATTAGTTATGGAAAACAATGTTTTTGGGTTTTGAAAGGTTTGAACAAGGAAAATAAATTGCAGGAATTAATAAATTAATATCTAATAAAACTCTTGGCAATGTATGAAAATTCGGAAGTCCTATCCTAGTTACTCTTATGAGAATTGAGTTTAACCCCACTTAGTTAACTTTTACAAAAGCAAGGGAAAGTCAAGTGGACTAATTAGTTAGATTCCCAAGTCCTAGCCAACTCCTAAGGAAAGACTAGAGTTAGTGGAATTCTAGTCAATTAGAGGAATTAATTAACAATCACGATAAGTTTAATAACTCAAGAGCCTCTAGTTAATCAATTAAAGCCAAGAATATAAAAAAAGCTAAATAAGAATCATAAATCTGAAATACCTCAATTTTATTTAATAAAAGGAAATTAATCCAAAAATATAAAGAGTTCATAAGCCAATTTGGCAACATAAGTAATTAAATGAGAGCATTAAAGTATATGAAAGTAAAAGAAAAATATAAAGTAAAAGGAATATTGAACCTGATTAAGAGTTGAAATCCTAAATCCTTTAAGAGGAATCCTAATCCTAAAACCTAAGAGAGAGGAGAGAACCTCTCTCTCTAAAAACTACATCTAAACTATGAAAAGTGAATAATAATCGACCTTCTATGAATGGATGCATTCCCCCACTTTATAACCTCTAATCTGTGCTTTCTGGACTTGGATCTAGGCCAAAAAGGGTTTCAGAAATCGCTGGGAGCGTTTTCTGCAGTTTCTGGTGCGTGGCGTCTGTCACGCGTCCGCGTGGGTCACGCGGTCGCGTCATCTGGAGTTTTCTTTATCACGCGTTCGCTTCGGTCATGCGTACACGTCATTTGTGTTCTGCTCAAGGCACGCGTCCGCGTCAGTCACGCGTTCGCGTCGCTGCCAGTTTCTTCAAAAACTCCATTTTGTGTTTTCTTCCATTTTTGTATGTTTCCTTTCCATCCTTTAAATCATTCCTGCCTTAGGAGATCTGAAAATACTTAACACACAAATTACGGCATCGAATGGTAATAAAAGGTAATTAAAATAAATATTTTTAAAGCATAGGAAACATGTTTTTCACAAATATCACATAATAAGGAAGGGAAAAGTAAAACCATGCAATTTCACATGAATAAGTGGGTGAAGGATTGAATAAATCACTTAAATTATGCACAAAATATATCATAAAATATGGGTTTATCAGCGAGTAACGAAGATAGTGGGTGATTGTCACGGGTCACCCCTTCATTTTGACTTAACTGAATTAAGTATGAGATTATATCTTAGAGAAGAAGTAAGCGTGAATTGAAAAAAAAACAATAGTACTTGCATTAATTCATGAAGAACAGCAGAGCTCCGCACCTTAATCTATGAGGAGTAGAAACTCTACTGTAGAAAATATATAAGAGAAAAAGGTGTAAGCATGGCCGTGTGGCCAGCCTCCAATGTCTAAGGACTATATCTCCAGAGATGAAAAAGTATCCGAATACAATAGTAAAAAGTGCTATTTATACTAAACTAGTTACTAGGGATTACAGAAAATAAGTAACTAAGTGCAGATAGTACAGAAATCCACTTCCGGGGCCCACTTGGTGTGTGCTTGGGCTGAGCATTGAGTTTTACACGTGCATAGGCCATTTCTAGAGTTAAACGCTAGCTTGGATTCCAGTTTAGGCGTTTAACTCTAGTTCTGGTGCCAGTTCTGGCATTTTACGCCAGAAAAAGGTCTCTGATGGGCGTTTGAATGCCAATTTGGGCCATCAAATCTCGGGCAAAGTATGGACTGTTATACATTTCTGGAAAGCTCAAGATGTCTACTTTCCAACGCAATTGAGAGCAAGGAAATTGGGCCTCTATAGCTCCAGAAAATCCATATTTCGAGTGCAGGAGGATCAGAATTCAACAGCATCTGCAGTCCTTTCTCAGCCTCTGAATCAGATTTTTGCTCAGGTCCCTCAATTTCAGCCAGAAATACCTGAAACCACAGAAAAATACACAAACTCATAGTAAAGTCCAGAAATGTGATTTTTGCATAAAAACTAATAAAAATATAATAAAAAGTAACTAAAACATACTAAAAACTATGTAAAAACAATGCCAAAAAGGGTATAAATTATCCACTCATCAATAAGCCACCTTGACAAGGAGCCTCCCAATTGTCCAACTTAAGGACTTAAACTAAAAGTGCTAGGTGGGAGACATCCCACCATGGTAAACTCTTTCCATTCTCTTATATATATAATCAATGAATGAATTGAGTTGCCATTGTTAGGTAGTTTTCTTCTTTGTATATTCTTATTTTAGTGTTTTGATTGTTAGTTTGTTTGATTAGATGTATGCCTTATGTTGTAGGTTAGTTGTTTTTGAATTGTATTTTGCTTGAAGTGTAAGTTTTGTTTGTTGTGTATTTGGAAATTTTTCAAAAACCAAAAGATTTGTTGTTAAATTTGAACTTTGGTTGCTTTAGATTGTTTGTAGGATAGGAGAGTACCCTGTTTCTGTTTCATTTCTTTAATAAAAAAAAAGAAAGAAAAGAGGAGAGTCGCCCCACGCGTAAGCGTGGGGGACACGTACGTGTCACTGGTATTTCTTACACACCCACGCATGAGCGTGAGCGATGCATACGCGTCGAGAAGCTGATGTTGGGACTCCTGCTACAAAAACCAGAGAGTTGCGCTGGAGTCGTGCTGCCTTTGTGCGAATAGCACAATTTAGCCCCACGCGTACGCGTAGATGACGCGTACGCGTCACCCGTCTTTTCTGCGATCCACGCGTATACGTGGATGACGCTTATGCGTCGCTTCCCTTCCTTGCTTTCCGCACGCACGCATCGCCCATACGCGCGTGTTGCCCCGTGCCCTGTTTTTGTTTTGTTCCTTTCTTCCTCTTTCTTCTTCTCTTATTCTTCTTTCCTTCCTCTTTCTTTCTACCTTTCTTCTTCTCTCTTCTTTCTTTCTTACTTTCTTCTTCTCTCTCTCTTCAAAATTCCATTTCTCATTTTTCTTATTTCTCATTTTCTTTTGTTTATTGCATTTTCATACTTTCATTCATTGCATTTTAATTTTGTTTTTATAGCTTGTTCTTATTTTACTTTTTAAGTTTCTTATTTTAATATTGGTGTTGAATTCTCATACTCAATTGTTGATATGGCGAGCAAGGAATAATGACATCTTTAATCCCGATGAAACTTGGCCTCCGAAAAAAGTGATTTGTCTGGCATTAACTTCAGAAAAGGAGCTTAGGAATATCTTTGAATTACAACGTATGTCCCTTACCTCTACACTAAATGGTTTTTGGAATCCCCCATCCATTGGTACTTTTAAGATTAATTGTGATGCTAGTTATTTTGGTTCGGGTGATAGTGTTGGTTTTGCTTGTGTTATTAGAGATTGTAATGGGAGCTGGCAAAGGGGGTGTTTGGGAATGATTGAGAGTAATAGTATTCTTCAAGGAGAATTGTTTGCTATTTGGAGAGGATATCTCTTAGCTTGGGATGTGGGTCAACGAGATGTTATTTGTGAGACGGATTGTGTGGAAGCATTTAATCTTGTTACTCAAGATGGTTTTGGGTTTATTGATCCACTGGTGCTCAAAATAAGAGATATCATGCATTGGAATTGGCGGGTTGACTTTCGTTTGATTATGAGAGATGCAAACACGGTGGCAGATACTATGGCAAAGATGGCGATGAAGTTACAACTTTCGCATGTGGAGCTTCTTTCACCTTGGGAGGAGTTTAAGAGTAGTCTTAAACGGGACTGTCCCTCTATTTAGGCAGTTCCTTGTTTTGTTTGTTTTGTTTTTCTTTGTTTAATTTATTTCAGTCACCAAAAAAAATTGTTGAGAATCTCTTGCATTGTTTTGGTGCTTCGTGACTTGCTAGTATTAATTGTAATATTTGTTCTACACACAAGATTAGTGGTTTAGTCCTTCCTAACTCATTATTCTTTGTTTTTGTGCTTCATTATCATTGAGTTAGGATGGAACCAAATGCTCTCATGCTTATCACTAATCTTGTTTGTGTCAATTCCTATTTGAACTTGATACATCTGAATGTTCTCTTCATGTCATTTATTTATGCTTTGACGTTACTCTTGCATCAAGTATTAGTGATATGCCCTTTGCTTACATTACTTTCTCGCTTACATGTTGTAGCTACCATGTAAGTGGAGAACCTTACTCTTACTTGGCATTAGCCCCCACCTACGTTCTAATTGCTTTGACATCTTTGTTGTAGGCTTAATTTTCTTTCTTTTTCTCTCCCTTTAGGCCGGCCACCGAGAGGGAAAGGAAAAGTTTCATGGGGCAACAAACAAGTTCTTCCGCACAACTTTTTGAAGGAGTTCAGCAGTTGGAGCAACCCACCCACCTTGCTCTTCTTTGCATGCACCGAGGACGGTACAAATTTATAAATGTGGGGAGGTCGTACGACCGACCTCTGATGAGCGGATAATTTATACCCTTTTTGGCATTGTTTTTAGGTAGTTTTTAATATGTTTTAGTTACTTTTGGTTATATTTTTATTAGTTTTTATGCAAAAATCATATTTCTGGACTTTATTATGAGTTTGTGTGTTTTTCTGTAATTTTAGGTATTTTCTGGCTGAAATTAAAGGACCTGAGCAAAAATTCGATTCAGAGGCTGAGAAAGGACTGCAGATGCTGTTGGATTCTGACCCTCCTGCACTCGAAATGGAGTTGCTGGAGCTACAGAAGCCCAATTGGTGCGCTCTCAATTGCGTTGGAAAGTAGACATCTTGGGCTTTCTAGAAATATATAATAGTGCATACTTTGTCCGAGATTTGATGGCCCAAACTGGCGTTAAACGCCAGCTAGAGACCCTTTTCTGGAGTAAAACGCCAGAACTGGCACCAAAACTGGAGTTAAACCCCCCAAACTAGCATGTAGCATCCAAGCTGAAGTTTAACTCCAAGAATGGCCTATGCACGTGAAAGCTTCAATGCTTAGCCCAAGCACACACCAAGTGGACCCCGGAAGTGGATTTCTGCACTATCTGTACTTAGTTACTCAATTTCTGTAAACCTAAGTTACTAGTTTAGTATAAAAACTACTTTTAGAGATTCATTTTGGAACTCATGACACTTTACATTTCATGTTGTATCTCCTACGGCATGAGTCTCTAAACCCCATAGGTGGGGGTGAGGAGCTCTGCTGTGTTTCAATAGATTAATGCAATTACTACTGTTTTCTATTCAATCACGCTTGATTCTATTCTAAGATACTCACTCATACTTCAATCTAGAGAATATGATGATCCGTGATACTCATCATTATTCTCAATTCTATGAACGTGTGCCTGACAACCACTCCCGTTCTATCTGAGCTCAACGTAGTCATTGGGCGACAGCTTGAGTGCGTATCTCTTGGTCTCTAATCCACTGACCGAGTCCGTGGGATTAGAACCTTCGTGGTAGAGGCTAGAACCAATTGGCAGCATTCCTGATATCCGAAAAGTCTAAACATTGTCTGTGGTATTCCGAGTAGGATTTGGAATGGGATGACTGTGACGAGCTTCAAACTCACGAATGTTGGGCGCAGTGACAGTGTGCAAAAGGATAGAGAGATCCTATTCCGACACTAGTGGGAACCGACAGATGATTAGCCGTGCGGTAGCTGTACCTGCTATTTTTCATCCGATACGAGAGATCCGACAGTTGATTAGCCGTACAGAAACCGTGCCTGGTATTTTTCATCCGAGAGGATCATACAGCTTGCCATTGAAGGAAGCCATGCGTTTTTGGAGAAGAAGACAGTAGGAAAGCAGAGATTCAGACGACAGAGCATCTCCGGAACCTCAACCTGTTCCTCCATACTGAATCACAAGTACCATTTATTTCATGTTATTTATTTTTCATAAACAAAATCATTTTTTCAATAATCTCCTGACTAAGATTTACAAGAAAACCATAGCTTGCTTCAAGCTGACAATCTCCATGGGATCGACCCTTACTCACGTAAGGTATTACTTGGACGACCCAGTGGACTTGCTGGTCAGTTGTGCGGAGTTGTGAAAAGTTTAATCACAATTTCGTGCACCAAGTTTTTGGCGCCGTTGCCGGGGATTGTTCGAGTTTGGACAACTGACGGTTCATCTTGTTGCTTAGATTAGGAAAAATTTGTCTTTTTTTGTTTAGAGTCACTAAAATTGAATCTTCTATTAGTTTTGTTAAAATTTTAAAATCCTTGTTTTCTTTTTCTAGATAATTTTCGAAAACTTTTAATAAATAGATAAAATCAATAAACTAATAATTGAGTCTTCTATTTGAGTTTAGTTTCATGTTTTAAGTTTGGTGTTAATTGCATGTTTTTATTTTTATTCATATTTTTAATTACATGTTCTTATTTCTTCCTTGATCTTCAAATTGTTCTTGATAATTTTCCTTATTTGATCTTTAAAATTGCTTGTTTGGTGTTTGTTGCTGTTTATCTTATACATTTTTGAATTATTAGTGTCCAAAGTATAAAAATTTCTAAGTATGGTGTCCTTTGTATTTTTATTTTCTTAAAGATTTTTAAAATTTGTTCTTGGTGTTCATCTTGATCTTCAAAGTGTTCTTGGTGTTCATCTTGACATTCAAAGTTTTCTTGTTTATTTTCTTTGTTTTGATCTGAAGATTCTAAGTTTGGTGTCATTTTATTATTTTTCTCTTTCCTCACTAAATTTTAAAAAAATATATATATCTTTCCCTTTATTTACTCATCATTTTCGAATTCCTTAGGTTGACTTAGTCAAAATTTTTAAATTTGGTAGTTTCTTGTTAGTCAAGTTAAAATTTCAATTTTAAAAATTTATCTTTTTAAATATTTTTCAAAACAAATTCTTTTTCAATTTTCTTTTTATATTTTTCGAAAATCTCTTATAAACGTTTTCAAAATCTTTTTTCTTTTTTTATAATTTTCGCATTACTTATTTTATTTTACTATTTTGATTGAAAAATTTTAAGTTTGGTGTTTTCTTGTGAAGAAAGTTTCAACCTTTAAAATTTTAAAATCATATCTTTTTTAAATCTTTTCTTTTATTTATTTATTTTCTTACAAGTATCTTTAATTTTAAGGCATATCTTTTTCAATACTTCCTAACCACTTTCTCTCTCTTCATTTTTCGAAAATCCTCACCCATAATACTTCAAATCTTTTTAATTAATTAATCATTTTAGTATTCGAATTTCTTTTATTTCTTTTTCTTTTAGTTTTCAAAACATATATTCTATTTTCCAATTATTTTATTTTATCTTCTTTTGAATTCGGTTTATCCTTAATTAAATAAAATAAAAACAAAAATATTTTTTTACAATCCACATCATCTCCCTTTCTCCATCATGGACCTAAGTGGAAATGAACAGCCCAAAAGGACTCTGGGGTCTTATGCTAACCCCACTACTGCTTCATATGGAAGTAGTATCTGCATACCTCCCATCAGAGCCAGCAATTTTGAGCTAAACCCTCAGCTCATTATGATGGTATAGCAAAACTACCAGTATTCCGGTCTTCCACAGGAAGAACCTACTGAGTTTCTGGCACAATTCTTACAAATTGCTGACACAGTGCATGATAAGGAAGTGGATCAAGATGTCTACAGATTATTACTGTTTCCATTTGCTGTAAAAGATCAAGCTAAGAGATGGTTAAATAACCAACCCACAGCAAGCATAAGAACATGGAAACAGTTATCAGACAAATTCCTGAATCAATATTTTTCTCCAAAAAGGATGACAAAACTAATGCTGGACATCCAAGGCTTTAAAAAAGAGGATAATGAATCTCTTTATAATGCCTGGGAGAGGAACAGAGAGATGCTAAGGAAATGCCCCTCTAAAATGTTTTCAGAATGGGTGCAGCTAGACATCTTCTACTACAGGCTTACAGAAAAGGCCCAGATGTCTTTAGACCACTCAGTTGGTGGATCTAGACACATGAGAAAGACAATTGAAGAGGCTCAAGAGCTCAATTATACAGTTGCTAGAAATCAGCATCTGTACTTAAGTAGTGAGTCCTCCATGAAAGAAGAGGCTAAAGCACTATCCACTAAACTTAGCCCTCCAGAACAGGTTGTTGAACTCAATCAGCAATTGCTTTTTATAACAAAACAGTTAGCAAAATTTAAAGAGATGCTACAAGACACTAAAAATGCTAACAAGAATATGGAAGCACAATTGAACCAGACAAGACAGCAGATATCTAAACAGATAATAGAAGAGTGGTAAGCTGTTCAGCTAAGGAGTGGAAAGACATTGAATATCTCAACTCAAAGTAGCAGAAAGCCAAGAAAGGAACAACTGACAGAGGATGACCAAAACACTACCCAAAATCCCTCTGAGGACAGTAAGAGCCCAGAGAGGAATGATTCTGGCGTTCAAACGCCAGAAAAAGAGGGAAAATTGGCGTTAAACACCCAGTGGATGGCCAGTTCTGACGTCCAAACGCCAGAAAAGGGTGGCAATCTGGCGTTAAACACCCATACAGCACCCAATTCTGGCGTTCAAACGCCAATAAGGGATCAGACACCTGCAAGTACTGATAACAACCCCCTTAGGCAGGCCTCTCCAACCACTTCTGTAGGAAGTAAACCTGCAGCAACTAATGTTGAAGAATATAAAGCCAAGATGCCTTATCCTCAGAAACTCCGCCAAGCAGAACAGGATAAATAATTTGCCCGCTTTGCAGACTACCTCAGGACTCTTGAAATAAAGATTCCATTTGCAGAGGAACTTGAGCAAATACCCTCTTATGCTAAGTTCATGAAAGAGATCTTAAGTCATAAGAAGGATTGGAGAGAAACTGAAAAAGTTTTTCTCACTGAAGAATGCAGTGCAGTCATTCTGAAAAGCTTACCAGAGAAGCTTAAAGATCCCGGAAGCTTTATGATACCATGCACATTAGAGGATGCTTGTACCAAGATAGCTCTATGTGATCTTGGGGCAAGTATCAACCTAAAACCTGCATCCACTATCAAAAAGCTTGGTTTGACTGATGAAGTTAAACCAACCCGGATATGCCTCCAACTTGCTGATGGCTCCATTAAGATTCCATTAGGCGTGATTGAGGACATGATTGTCAAGGATGGGCCATTTGTCTTTCCCACTGACTTTGTGGTACTGGAAATAGAGGAACACAAGAGTGAAACTCTCATTCTAGGAAGACCTTTCCTAGCGACTGAACAAACCCTCATTGACGTCCAAAAAGGGGAGATAACCCTGAGAGTTAATGAGGATGAGTTTAAGTTAAATGCTGTCAAAGCTATGTAGCACCCAGACACATCAAAGGACTGCATGAGCGCTGATATTATTGACTCCTTGGTGGAAGAGGTCAATATGACTGAGAGTCTCGAATCAGAGCTAGAGGACATTTTTAAAGATGTTCAGCCTGATCTGGAGGAACCAAATAAAACAGAAGAACCTCTGAAGACTCCTCAGGAAGAGGAAAAGCCTCCTAAACCTGAGCTCAAACCACTACCACCATCCCTGAAATATGCATTTTTGAGAGAAGATGATACTTTTCCCGTTATCATAAGCTCTGCTTTAGAGCCATAGGAAGAGAAAGCACTAATTCAGGTGCTAAGGACACACAAGACTGCTCTAGGGTGGTCCATAAGTGATCTTAAGGGCATTAGCCTAGCCAGATGCATGCACAAGATCCTATTAGAGGATGATGCTAAGCCAGTGGTTCAACCACAGAGTCGGCTGAATCCAGCCATGAAGGAGGTGGTGCAGAAAGAGGTCACTAAATTACTAGAGGCTGGGATTATTTATCCTATTTCTGATAGTCCCTGGGTAAGCTCTGTCCAAGTTTTTCCTAAGAAGAGAGGCATGATAGTGGTTCATAATAAAAAGAATGAACTGGTTCCTACAAGAATAATTACAGGGTGGCGTATGTGTATTGACTACAGAAGGCTCAATACAGCCACTAGAAAGGATCATTTTCCTTTACCATTCATAGACCAGATGCTAGAAAGACTAGCAGGTCATGAATACTACTGCTTTTGGATGACTATTCAGGTTATAACAAAATTACAGTAGATCCTTAGGACCAAGAGAAAACAGCATTCACATGTCTATCTGGAGTGTTTGCCTACAAAAGGATGCCATTTGGTCTGTGCAATGCACCTGCAACCTTTCAGAGGTGCATGCTCTCTATCTTCTCTGATATGGTAGAGAAATTTCTGGAAGTCTTCATGGATGACTTCTCAGTATTCGGAGACTCATTCAGCTCATGTCTTAACCATCTAGCACTTGTTCTGAAAAGGTGCCAACAGACTAACCTGGTTTTAAACTGGGAGAAATGTCACTTTATGGTGATTGAAGGAATTGTCCTTGGGAACAAAATCTCGAACAAGGGAATAGAGGTAGATCAAGCTAAGGTAGAGGTAATTGAAAAATTACCACTAATTGCCAATGTTAAGGCAATCAGAAGCTTTCTGGGGTATGCAGGATTCTATAGGAGGTTTATAAAGGATTCTTCAAAAATTGCAAAATCTCTGAGCAATCTGATAGCTGCTGATACACCATTTGTCTTTGACACAGAATGTCTGCAGGCGTTTGAGACTCTGAAAGCCAAGCTGGATACGACACCAGTCATTTCTGCACCAGACTGGACATTACCATTTGAACTAATGTGTGATGCCAGTGACCATGCCATTGGTGCAGTATTGGGACAGAGGCATGACAAGCTTCTGCATGTCATTTATTATGCTAGCCGTGTTTTAAATGACACGCAGAAGAATTACACAACCACAAAAAAGGAGTTGCTTGCAGCGATTTATGCCATTGACAAGTTCAGATCTTATTTAGTAGGATCAAAAGTGATTATGTACACTGACCATGCTGCTCTAAAATATCTCTTCACAAAGCAGGATTCAAAACCCAAACTCATAAGATGGGTGCTACTTCTGCAAGAGTTTGATATAGAAATAAGAGACAGAAAAATGACAGAGAACTAAGTAGCTATTCACTTGTCCCGGATAGAACCAGTAGCAGGAGCGTCCCTCCCTCCTACTGAGATCTCTGAAACCTTTCTGGATGAGCAACTCTTTGCCATTCAGGAAGTACCATGGTTTACAGATATTGCAAACTATAAAGCTGTGAGATTCATACCCAAGGAGTACAGTAAGATGCAAACGAAAAAATTGGTTACTGATGCAAAGTACTACCTGTGGGATGAACCATATCTCTTTAAGAGATGTGCAGATGGAATAATCCATAGATGTGTGCCTAGAGAAGAGGCACAGAAGATCCTATATCATTGCCATGGATCACAATATGGAGGACATTTTGGAGGTGAGTGAATAGCTACAAAGGTCCTCCAATGTGGCTTCTACTGGCCTACTCTCTATAGAGACTCCCGAGAGTTTGTACGTAACTGTGACAGTTGCCAGAGAGCTAGTAATCTGTCTCACGATTATGCCATGCCTCAGTAAGAAATCTTAGAGATTGAGTTGTTTGATGTATGGGGTATTGACTACATGGGGCCTTTCCCACCATCATACTCAAACACTTATATTCTGGTGGCAGTAGACTATGTATCTAAATGGGTAGAGGCAATTACAACACCCACTAATGATACTAAGACAGTAATGAAGTTCCTCTAGAAGCATATCTTCAGCAGATTCGGTGTCCCTAGGGTACTGATCAGTGATGGAGGCACTCATTTCTACAATAAACAGCTTGACTCTTCTCTGATCCGATATAGAATTAACCACAAAGTGGCAACTCCATATCATCCACAGACAAATGGGCAGGCTGAAGTCTCAAATAGAGAACTAAAATGAATCCTGGAATGAACTGTAAGTACCCGTAGAAGGGATTGGGCAAGAAGTCTGGATGATGCTCTGTGGGCATACAGAACAGCATTCAAGACTCCTATAGGGACCTCTCCAGACCAGCTTGTGTATGGAAAAGCCTATCATCTGCCAGTAGAAGTGGAACACAAAGCCTACTGGGCAACCAGATTCCTCAACCTTGATGCTAAAGTAGCTGGAGAGAAAAGATTACTCCAGTTGAATGAGCTGGAGGAGTTCAGACTCAATGCTTTCGAAAATGCTAAAATTTACAAAGAGAAAGCAAAAAGATGGCATAACAGAAAGCTGTCATCTAGAGTCTTTGAGCCAGGGTAGAAGGTTCTACTGTTCAACTCTAGACTCAGATTGTTCCCTGGGAAATTGAAATCCAAGTGGAAGGGACCATATGTGATTACAAGCGTGTCACCATATGGATATGTAGAGCTTCAGGATATTGACTCTGACAAAAAATTCATTGTTAATGGACAGAGAGTCAAACATTATCTTGAAGGCAATGTTGAGCAAGTGTGCTCAAAATTGAGACTAAATTAAAAGCTCAGTACAAGTCCAGCTAAAGACAGAAAAGAAGCGCTTGCTGGGAGGCAACCCAACCATTATCAAAACTTAGATGTTTATAACAATTATATAAGTCTATTTAATTTTGTTATTCATGTTAGTTAATACATTTCAGTGAATGAGTCTGGAAAATGGAGGTTCAGGACATAAAGCAGAGGAATCACAGAGAAAAAGAGCTCACTGGCGTCAAAAACGCCAGCAAATGAGCATTTTGGGCGTTAGACGCCAGAATGGCTAACATTGTGGGCGTTTAACGCCAGAAAAGGTATCATTCTGGGCGTTAAATGCCAGAATTGGCAGCATTCTAGGCGTTTAACGCCAGAAACAGCAGCATTTTGGGCGTTCAGAAAAAAGCCCAGTAACAAAGGATTTCTGGCGTTTAACGCCAGCCAGGGTACCTGGCTAGGCGTTAAACACCCAAAATGGCCACCAGATGGGCGTTAAACGCCAGAATGGCTATCATTCTAGGCGTTTAACCCTAGAACAGCAAGGGGGAGGTAATTTCGTTTCCAATTCAATTTTTTTTCAAATTTTCATGTTTTAATTCATAATTTCTGCATAAAAATGTTACAAATATGCATCTTTCAATTTCCAATTTCAAAAATTAATAATCTTATAAATTCTTTTTAATCCCTTTTTAAAATGTTTTTAAAAGAAAAACTCATTTACCTTTCCAATTTCTTTCCAAATCTTTTTAATTCATCCATCTTATCTTTTATTTCTTAGGTGCATTAACAAAATTTCAGATTTAACTTCCTCATATCTTTTTCAAATCTTTCATATTTTACAAATTGTATCTTTTATCAATCATATCTTCCTATCTTATCTTTTTCAAAAAATAATTCGAAACCTATTCCCTCCCTCCCCCCTTTTAAATACACATTCGGCCAACCCCTCTTCACCCATCATTCGAATCCTTCTCTCCATCTATTCATCTTCTTTCTTTTTATTTTTGCTTAGGGACAAGCAAATTTCTAAGTTTGGTGTGATTTTTGTGATCCCTAAGCTAAAACAAATGAATCTCATGGTTCCCAAAGGAAGACAAACCACTTCAAGAGGCAAGAAAGAAAGCAATCCAAAGCCACTTTGGATGTATGAGAATTTCTACACCAAAGAACATGCAGACCATTACTTCAAAATTGTGTACAGAAGATCAGTGATCCCAGAAGTAAGGTTCAATCTGAAAGAAGATGAATACCCAGAGATCCAAGAACAGATTCAAAGTGGCTAAATTAAGCTGTCCCTAACCATGTGTTTGTGTCATGAAGGTCCAAGTGAAAAGCTTGAGACTGAGTGGTTAAAATCGTGGTCCAAAGCAAAAAGAGTGTACTTAAGAGCTCTGGGCACCTCTAAGTGGGGACTCTAGCAAAGCTGAGAAACAATCTGAAAAGGTTCACCCAGTTATGTGTCTGTGGCATTTATGTATCCGGTGGTAATACTGGAAAACAAAATGCTTAGGGTCACGGCCATGACTCATAAAGTAGCTATGTTCAAGAATCAACATACTAAACTAGGAGAATCAATAACACTATCTAAATTCTGAGTTCCTACGGATGCCAATCATTCTGAACTTCAAAGGATAAAGTGAGATGCCAAAACGGTTCAGAAGCAAAAAGCTACTAGTCCCGCTCATCTAATTGAAACAATCTTCATTGATATTTTTCATATTTATTGTATATTCTCTTCTTTTTATCCTATTTTGTTTTTAGTTGCTTGGGGACAAGCAACAATTTAAGTTTGGTGTTGTGATGAGCGGATAATTTATACCCTTTTTGGCATTGTTTTTTGGTAGTTTTTAATATGTTTTAGTTACTTTTTGTTATATTTTTATTAGTTTTTATGAAAAAATCACATTTCTAGACTTTACTATGAGTTTGTGTGTTTTTCTGTAATTTTAGATATTTTTTGGCTAAAATTGAGGGACTTGAGCAAAAATCTGATTCAGAGGCTGAGAAAGGACTGCAGATGCTGTTGGATTCTGACCCTCCTGCACTCGAAATGGATTTTCCGGAGCTACAGAAGCCCAATTGGTGCGCTCTTAATTGCGTTGGAAATTAGACATCTTGAGCTTTCCAGCAATATATAGTAGTACATACTTTTTTCGAGATTTGATGGCCCAAACTGGCGTTAAACGCCAGCCAGAGACCTTTTTCTGGAGTAAAACGCCAGAACTGGCACCAAAACTAGAGTTAAACACCGAAACTGGCACCCAAGCTGGCGTTTAACTCCAAGAATGGCCTATGCACCTGAAAGCTTCAATGCTCAGCCCAAGCACACACCAAGTGGACCCCGGAAGTGGATTTCTGCACTATCTGCACTTAGTTACTCAATTTCTATAAACCTAAGTTACTAGTTTAATATAAAAACTACTTTTAGATATTCATTTTGGAACTCATGACACTTTACATTTCATGTTGTATCTCCTACGGCATGAGTCTCTAAACCCCATAGGTGGGGGTGAGGAGCTCTGCTATGTTTCAATGGATTAATGCAATTACTACTGTTTTCTATTCAATCACGCTTGATTATATTATAAGATACTCACTCGTACTTCAATATAGAGAATATGATGATCCGTGACACTCATCATTATTCTCAATTCTATGAATGTGTGCCTGACAACCACTCCCATTCTATCTGAGCTCAACGTAGTCATTGGGCGACAGCTTGAGTGCGTATCTCTTGGGTCTCTAATCCACTAACCGAGTCCGTGGGATTAGAACCTTCATGGTAGAGGCTAGAACCAATTGGCAGCATTTCTAAGATCTGGAAAGTCTAAACCTTATCTATGGTATTCCGAGTAGGATTTGGAACGGGATGACTGTGACGAGCTTCAAACTCATGAATGTTGGGCGCAATGACAGTGTGCAAAAAGATAGAGAGATCTTATTCTGACACTAGTGAGAACCGACAGATGATTAGCCGTGTGGTAGTGGTGCACGAAATTGTGATCTCTGGTAATGGCTCCAAAAAACTTGGTGCTCTAATCTCAATTCATAATTTGTCACAACTTCAATACAACTAACCAGCAAGTGCACTGGGTCGTCCAAGTAATAAACCTTACGTGAGTAAGGGTCAATCCCACGGAGATTGTTGGTATGAAGCAAGCTATGGTCACCTTGTAAATCTCAGTCAGGCGGATAATAATTGATTATGGAGTTTTCGAAAATAATACTAATTAAACAGAAAATAAGGATAGAAACACTTATGTAATTCATTGGTGAGAATTTCAGATAAGCGTGTAGAGATGCTTTCGTTCCTCTGAATCTCTGCTTTCCTGCTGCCTTCATCCAATCAATCCTACTCCTTTCCATGGCTGACTTTATGCAAGGGCATCACCGTTGTCAATGGCTACATCCCATCCTCTTGTGAAAATGGTCCAAATGCTCTGTCACAACACGGCTAATCATATGAGGTTCTCGATCATGCTGGAATAGGATTCACCCTCCTTTTGCGTCTGTCACTACGCCCGGCACTTGCGAGTTTGAAGTTCGTCACAGTCATTCAATCCCAGAGTCCTACTCGGAATACCACGGACAAGGTTTAGACTTTCCAGACTCTCATGAATGCCGCCATCAATCTAGCTTATACCACGAAGATTCTGATTAAGAGATCTAAGAGATACTCATTCAATCTAATGTAGAACGGAAGTGGTTGTCAGGCACGCGTTCATAGGGAATGATGATGATTGTCACGTTCATCACATTCAGGTTGAAGTGCGAATGAATATCTTAGAAGCGAAATAAGATGAATTGAATAGAAAACAGTAGTACTTTGCATTAATCTTTGAGGAACAGCAGAGCTCCACACCTTAATCTATGGAGTGTAGAAACTCTACTGTTGAAAATACATAAGTGAAAGGTCCAGGCATGGCCGAATGGCCAGCCCCTCGGATCTAAGAACCAGGCGTCCAAAGATGAACAAAGAGTAATTCAAAGATGTTCCAAGATGTCTAATACAATAGTAAAAAGTCTTATTTATAATAAACTAGCTACTAGGGTTTACAGAAGTAAGTAATTGATGCATAAATCCACTTCCGGGGCCCACTTGGTGTGTGCTTGGGCTGAGCTTGAAGTCTACACGTGGAGAGGTTATTCTTGGAGTTGAACGCCAGCTTTTGTGCCATTTTAGGTGTTGAACTCCACTTTGCAACTTGTTTCTGGCGCTGGACGCCAGAATTGGGCAGAGAGCTGGCGTTGAACGCCAGTTTGCGTCATCTAAACTTGGGAAAAGTATGGACTATTATATATTGCTGGATGTCTACTTTCCAACGCAATTGGAAGCGCGCCATT
This sequence comes from Arachis ipaensis, assembly GCF_000816755.2. Classification (NCBI taxonomy): domain Eukaryota; kingdom Viridiplantae; phylum Streptophyta; class Magnoliopsida; order Fabales; family Fabaceae; genus Arachis; species Arachis ipaensis. The sequence continues at coordinate 32,317,722 of NC_029790.2, forward strand.
TTGAGTTCTGTAGCTCCAGAAAATCCATTTTGAGTGCAGGGAGGTCAGAATCCAACAGCATCAGCAGTCCTTCTTCAACCTCTGAATCTGATTTTTGCTCAAGCCCCTCAATTTCAGCCAGAAAATACCTGAAATCACAGAAAAACACACAAACTCATAGTAAAGTCTAGAAATGTGAATTTAACATAAAAACTAATGAAAACATCCCTAAAAGTAACTAGATTCTACTAAAAACATACTAAAAACAATGCCAAAAAGCGTATAAATTATCCGCTCATCAGGTAGCTGTACCTGTTATTTTTCATCTGAGACAAGAGATCCGACAGTTGATTAGCCGTACAGAAACTGTGCCTGGTATTTTTCATCCGAGAGGATCATACAGCTTGCCATTGAAGGAAGCCATGCGTGTTTGGAGAAAAAGACAGTAGGAAAGCAGAGATTCAGACGACAGAGCATCTCCGGAACCTCAACTTATTCCTTATTACTGGATCACAAGTACCATTTATTTCATGTTACTTATTTTTCATAAACAAAATCATTTTTATCGTTAATCTTCTAACTAAGAGATACAAGAAAATCATAGCTTGCTTCAAGCCAACAATCTCCGTGGGATCGACCCTAACTCACGTAAGGTATTACTTGGACAACCCAGTGCACTTGCTGGTCAGTTGTGCGGAGTTGTGAAAAGTGTAATCACAATTTTGTGTACCAACTTCCATGGGTATCCACCTCCTTTTTCAACACCAATTCTTAATTTTCTTTGTTTGTAGTTGTTGCATCACATGATAGGTTGCATTTTAGTTAGAATTTGTACATATTTTTTACCATTTCTTTCTTGTTAGGACTACTTGGTTGAGGTGATGATTTTTTTCCAAGAAAATTGTTTTAGGGCACCCTACTGGTGCACGAAATCGTGATCGTTCATTCCTTGGTAACGGCGCTGAAAAGTTAATACTCACGTTCATAATCTTAGTTCTTCTTCACAACTTCGCACAACTAACCAGCAAGTGCACTGGGTCGTCTAGGTAATAAACCTTACGTGAGTAAGGGTCGATCCCACGGAGATTGTCAGCTTGAAGCAAGCTATGGTCACCTTGTAAATCTCAGTCAGGCAGATTCAAATGGTTATAGAGTTTTAATAATTAAAAGATAAATAAAACGTAAAATAAAGATAGAGATACTTATGTAATTCATTGGTGAGAATTTTAGATAAGCGTATGGAGATGCTTAGTTCCTTCTGAATCTCTGCTTTCCTACTGCCTTCATCCAATCCTTCATACTCCTTTCTATGGCAAGCTGTATGTTGGGCATCACCGTTGTCAATGGCTACATCCCGTTCTCTCAGTGAAAATGGTCCAAAATACGCTGTCACCACACGGCTAATCATCTGTCAGTTCTCGATCATACTGGAATAGGATTCAGTAATCCTTTTGCGTCTGTCACTACGCCCAGCACTCGCGAGTTTGAAGCTCATCACAGGAATCCCTTCCCAGATCCTACTCGGAATACCACAGACAAGGTTTAGACTTTTCGGATCTCAAGAATGGCCGCCAATAATTCTAGCCTATACCACGAAGACTCTGATCTCACGATCAGGAGGCTAAGAGATATGCATTCAAGTTTGCTTTCATGTAGAATGGAAGTGTTTGTCAGGCACGCGTTCATAAGTGAGAATGGTGATGAGCGTCACATAATCATCACATTCATCATGTTCTTGTGTGCGAATGAATATCTTAGAGAAGAAATAGGCTTGAGTTGAATAGAAAAACAATAGTACTTTGCATTAATTCATGAGGAACAGCAGAGCTCCACACCTTAATCTATGGTGTGTAGAAACTCTACTGTTGAAAATACATAAGAGCAAGGTCCAGGCATGGCCGAATGGCCAGCCCCCTAAACGTGTACAAAATGATCTAAAGATGATCAAAGGTCTTCAGGTCTTTAACACAATAGTAAAAAGTTCTATTTATACTAAACTAGTTACTAGGGTTACAGAAATATGTAAATGATGCAGAAATCCACTTCAGGGCCCACTTGGTGTGTGCTTGGGATGAGCATTGAAGCTTTCACGTGTAGAGGTCTTCCTTGGAGTTAAATGCCAGTTTGTAACCTGTTTCTGGCGTTTAACTTTGCTTTGCAACCTATTTCTAGCATTTAACTCAAGAATAGGGCAGAAAGCTGGCGTTGAACGCCAGTTTGTGTCATCTAAACTCAAGCAAAGTATGGACTATTATATATTTCTGGAAAGACCTGGATGTCTACTTTCCAACGCAATTGAGAGTGCATCATTTGGACTTCTGTATCTCCAGAAAATCCACTTTGAGTGCAGGGAGATCAGAATCCAACAGCATCTGCAGTCCTTCTTCAGCCTCTGAATCAGATTTTTGCTCAAGTCCCTCAATTTCAGCCAGAAATTACCTGAAATCACAGAAAAACACATAAACTCATAGTAAAATCCAGAAATGTGATTTTTATTTAAAAACTAATAAAAAATATATTAAAAACTAATCAAATCATACTAAAAACTATGTAAAAACAATGCCAAAAAGCGTATAAATTATCCGCTCATCACAACACCAAACTTAAATTGTTGCTTGTCCCCAAGCAACTGAAAATCAAATAGGATAAAAAGAAGAGAATATACTATAAACTCCAAAATATCAATGAAACTTAGCTCCAATCAAATGAGCAGGACTAGTAGCTTTTTGCCTCTGAACAGTTTTGGCATCTCACTTTATCCCTTGAAGTTCAGAATGATTGGCATCTATAGGAACTCAAAATTCAGATAGTGTTATTGATTCTCCTAGTTCAATATGTTGATTCTTGAGCACAGCTACTTTATGAGTCTTGGCCGTGGCCCTAAGCACTTTGTTTTCTAGTATTACCACCGGATACATCAATGCCACAGACACATAACTGGGTGAACCTTTTCAGATTGTGACTCAACTTTGCTAGAATCCCCAATTAGAGGTGTCCAGGGTTCTTAAGCACACTCTTCTTTTTGCTTTGGACCTCGACTTTAACCACTCAGTCTCAAGTTTTCACTTGACACCTTCACGCCACAAGCTCATGGTTAGGGACAGCTTGGTTTAGCCACTTAGGCCAGGATTTTATTCCTTTAGGTCCTCCTATCCACTGATGCTCAAAGTCTTGGATCCTTTTTACCCTTGCCTTTCGGTTTTCAGGGCTATTGGCTTTTTGCTCTTGCCTTTTGGTTTAAAGAGCTTTTGGCTTTTTCTGCTTGCTTTTTCTTTTTCTTTTTTTTCGCCATTTTTCTTTTCTCTTTTTTTTTCTGCAAGCTTTTGTATTCATTGCTTTTTCTTGCTTCAAGAATCATTTTTATGATTTTTCATATCATCAAATAACATTTCTCCTTTTTCCTTATTCTTCAAGAGCCAACAATTTTAACATTCATAAACAACAAATTCAAAAGACATATGCACTGTTCAAGCATTCATTCAGAAAATAAAAAGTATTGTCACCACATCAAAATAATTAAACTAATTTCAAGGATGAATTCGAAATTCATGTACTTCTTGTTCTTTTGTAATTAAAACATTTTTCTTTTAAGAGAGGTGATGGATTCATAGGACATTCATAGCTTTAAGACATGGACACTTAAACACTAATGATCATATAGTAAAGACACAAACATAAATAAAACATAAGGTTCAAAAACCGAAAAACAGGAAAATAAGAACAAGGAGATTAAGGAACGGGTCCACCTTAGTGAGGGTGGCGTCTTCCTCTTCTTGAAGAACCAATGGTGCTCTTGAGCTCCTCTATGTCTCTTCCTTGTCTTTGTTGCTCTTCCCTCATAGCTCTTTGATCTTCTCTAATCTTATGGAGAATGATGGAGTGCTCTTGGTGTTCCATCCTTAGTTGTCCCATGTTGGAACTTAATGCTCCTAGGGAGGTGTTGTTTTGCTCCCAATAGTTTTATGGAGGAAAGTGTATCCCTTGAGGCATCTCAGGGATTTCATGGTGAGGAATTTCCTCATGCTCTTGTTGAGGTCCATGATCTCTTGGTTGCTCCATCCTTTTCTTAGTGATGGGCTTGTCCTCATCAATGAGGATATCTCCCTCTATGTCAATTCCAACTGAATTGCAGAGGTGGCAAATGAGGTGAAGAAAGGCTAACCTTGCCAAAGTGGAGGACTTGTCAGCCACCTTGTAGAGTTCTTGAGGTATAATCTCATAAATCTAAGTATTTTCCCCGAACCATGGTAAGCCAGTTCTTTGGGTTTGGGTTCACACTTTGATCATGATTCCTAGTGATCCATGCGTTTGCATAGAACTCTTGAACCATTAAGATCCCGACTTGTTGAATAGGATTAGAGAAAACTTCCCATCCTCTTCTTCTAATCTCTTGTCGGATCTCCAGATATTCACTCTTTTTGAGCTAAAAAGGGACTTCAGGGATCACCTTTTTCTTGGCCACAACTTCATAGAAGTGGTCTTGATGGACCTTTGAGATGAATCTCTCCATCTTCCATGACTCAGAGGTGGAAGCAATTGCCTTCCCTTTCCTCTTTCTTGAGGTTTCTCTGGCCTTAGGTGCCATTAATGGTTATGGAAAAACAAAAAAGCAATGCTTTTACCACACCAAACTTAAAAGGTTTGCTCGTCCTCGAGCAAAAGAAGAAAGAAAGTAGTAGAAGAAGAAGAAAATGGAGGAGATGGAGGGAGAGGGTGTATTCGGCCAACGGGGAAAAATGGTGGTTGTAATGTGTGAAAACAGAGTAGTGTTGAGGGGTTTATATATGGGTGGGGGGAAGGGTAGGTTTCGGCCATTAGGGTTAGGTTCGGGAGGGAAAAGAATTTGAATTTTGGAGGTAGGTGGGGTTTATGGGGAAGAGTGGATGGATGTGAGTGGTTAAGGGCATTTGGGGAAGAGGTATGGAGGTGATTGGTGAATGGTATTTGGGGAAGAGTGTTATGAAAAGGTGTGAAGAGGAGAGAAGAAGAGGTGGGATAGGTGGGGATCCTGTGGGATCCACAGATCCTGTAGGGTCAAGGACTTAGCATCTCTGCTCCAATTAGGCGTGCAAAACGCCCTTAGAGTGCATGTCTGGTGTTAAACGCCAGCTTGCTGCTTGTTTCTGGCGTTTAACGCCAATTCCATGCTCTGTTCTGGCGTTAAACGCCAGTCTGGTGCTTGTTTCTGGCGTTTAACGCCAGCTTGATGCTTCTTTCTGGCGTTAAACGCCAGTTTGATACTTCTTACTGGCGTTTAAATGCCAGTAAGCTCCTCATCCAGGGTGAGCTGTTTTTAATGCTGTTTTTCATTCTGTTTTTGATTTTTCAGTAGTTTTTGTGGCTTCACATGATCATCAACCTAAAGAAAACATAAAATAGCAATGGAAAATAAATAGATATAATTAAATAACATTGGGTTACCTCCCAACAAGCGCTTCTTTAATGTCAATAGCTTGACAGTGAGCTCTCATGGAGCTTCACAGATGTTCAGAGTATTGTTGGGACCTCCCAACACCAAACTTAGAGTTTGAATGTGGGGGTTCAACACCAAACTTAGAGTTTGGTTGTGGCCTCCCAACACCAAACTTAAAGTTTGACTGTGGGGGCTTTGGTTAACTCTACAGTGAGAGAAGCTTTTCATGCTTCCTCTCCATGGTTACAGAAGGAGATCCTTGAGTTTTAAACACAAAGTTGTCCTCATTCAGTTGTAGGACCAACTCTCCTCTGTCCACATCAATCACAGCTTTTGCTGTGGCTAGGAAGGGTCTTCCAAGGATGATGGATTCATCCTCATCCTTCCCAGTGTCTAGGATTATGAAATCAGTAGGGATGTAAAGGCCTTCAACCTTTATTAACAGGTCCTCTACTAATCCATAAGCCTGTTTCATTGATTTGTCTGCCATCTCTAGTGAGATTCTTGCAGCTTGTACCTCATAGATTCCCAGTTTCTCCATTACAGAGAGTGGCATGATGTTTATCCCTGACCCAAGGTCACACAGAGCCTTCTCAAAGGTCATGGTGCCTATGGTACAAGGTATGAAGAACTTACCGAGATCCGGTTTCTTCTGAGGTAATGTCTGCCTTATCAATGCACTTAGTTCATTGGTGAACAAGGGGGTTCATCCTCCCAAGTATCATTACCAACTAAACTGGCATTCAACTTCATGATGGCTCCTAGAAATTTAGCAACCTGCTCTTCAATGATGTCTTCATCCTCTTCAGAGGAAGAATAATCATCAGAGCTCATGAATGGTAAAAGGAGGTTTAATGGAATCTCTATGGTCTCTAGATAAGCCTTAGATTCCTTTGGTTCCTCAAAGGGAAACTCCTTATTGGTCAGTGAACGTCCCAGGAGGTCTTCCTCACTAGGATTCACGTCCTTCTCCTCCTCTCTGGGTTCGGCCACACCAAGTAAGGTTATGGCCTTGCACTCTCTTTTTGGATTCTCTTCTGTATTGCTTGGGAGAGTACCAGGAGGAGTTTCAGTGACTCTTTTACTCAGCTAGCCCACTTGTGCCTCCAAATTTCTAATGGAGGACCTTATTTCATTCATGAAACTTAGAGTGGCCTTAGATATTTCAGAGACTATATTTGCTAAGCTAGATGTATTCTGCTCAGAATTCTCTATCTGTTGCTGAGTGGATAATGGAAAAGGCTTGCTATTGCTAAACCTGTTTCTTCCACCATTATTAAAGCCTTGTTGAGGCTTTTGTTGATCCTTCCATGAGAAATTTGGATGATTTTTCCATGAGAGATTATAGGTGTTTTCATAGGGTTCTCCCATGTAATTCACCTCTGCTAATGCAGGGTTCTCAGGATCATAAGCCTCTTCTTCAGAAGATGCCTCTTTAGTACTGTTGGATGCAGCTTGCAATCCATTCAGACTCTGAGAAATCATATTGACTTGCTGAGTCAATATTTTGTTCTAAGCCAATATGGCATTCATAGTATCAATTTCAAGAACTCCCTTCCTCTGAGGCATCCCATTAAAGAATGTTCTTATCCTTGTTCCTGCTCATATGAAAAAGAAGAGAACAGAAAAGAAAATATGGAATCCTCTATGTCACAGTATAGAGATTCCATATATGAGTATAAGAAGAGAAGGATGAAAGAAAGAAAAGATAAGAATTCGAACACAGAGGAGAAGAGTTGGTTCAAATTTTTGAGTAGAAGAGAAGTGTTAGTAAATAAATAAATAATTAGAAGGAGATGAGAGAGGGAAGAATTCGAAAATTAAATAAAATAAAATAAAAATATTTTTGTTTTTAATTTAAAATTAAAGTTAAAATTCGAAAATTAAGAGAAGGAGTAAAATTAAAATTAAAAATTAAAACAATTAGTTAATTAAAACAAATTTTGAAAAAGGGGTTAGAAATTTTCAAAAATTAGAGAGAGAAAATTAGTTAGGTGGTTTTGAAAAAGATATGATTGAAATAGAAAACTTTTAAAATCAAACAAAAGTTAAGTGGTTAATTGAAAAAGATTTGAAAATCAAATTTGAAAGAGTGAGAAGTTAGAAAAGATTTTGAAATTGATTTTCAAAAAGATATGATTGAAAATGAAAAAGATATGATTGAAATTTAATTTGAAAAAGATTTAAAAAGGAAATTAAAAATATTTGATTTTTAAAAATTAAAGTTGATTACTTGACTAACAAGAAACTAAAAGATATGATTTTAAAATTTAAAGAATGAACCTTTCTTAATAGGCAAGTAACAAACTTAAAATTTTTGAATCAATCACATTAATTGTTAGTAAAGATTTTGAAATTATGAAATGGAAATAAGAAAAGATTTTGAAAATAAATTTTGAAAATTTCGAAATTATGAAAGAAAAAATGAAAAAGATAGAATTTTTAAATTGAAAATTTGATTTGACTCACAAGAAACAACTAAATTTTAAAAATTTTAGAAAAAGTCAACTCAAATTTTCGAAAATTTATGAGTGAAATAAGGGAAAGATATTTTTTTTATTTTTGAATTTTTAATGAGGAGAGAGAAAAATACAAAAAGACTCAATGCATGAAAATTTTGGATCAAAACACACAATTCATGCAAGAACACTTTGAATGTCAAGATGAACACTAAGAACTTATTTTTGAAAATTTTTAAGAAAAGAAAAACATGCAAGACACCAAACTTAAAAATTTTCAAACTTTAGACACTAACAATTTGAAAATGCATATGAAAAACAAGAAAATACACAAAACATAAAAATGCAAAGATCAAACAAAGAAGATCATCAAGAACAACTTGAAGATCATGAAGAACATATGATGAATTTTCGAAAATTAAAGAAAATTATAAAAGCATGCAATTGACACCAAACTTAAGAATTGACACTAGACTCAAACAAGAAGCACAAATTTTTTTTTTTTTTGGTTTTTATGATTTTATAAATTTTTTTTTTTGGATTTTTTTTTCGAAAATAAAAGAATAAAAACAAAAACTTAAAATTAAAATAAAATGACCTAATCTGAGCAACAAGATGAACCGTCAGTTGTCCAAACTCGAACAATCCCCGACAACGGCGCCAAAAACTTGGTGCACAAAATCGTGATTGTTCGTTCCTTGGTAACGGCACTAAAAACTTAATACGCACGTTCATAATCTTAGTTCTTCTTCACAACTTCTACATTTTTCATGTCCTGGTAATTTCCAGCTTTCCGAGGAGGCTTGATTTAGCTTTGCATTCATGATTTCTTTGATTATCTCTTCCTTTTTGGTGTTGAATTGTGTACAGGAGTCATAACAGGGGGGTTAACTTAAAGGTATTTTTGTTATCCCGAGATTTATCGTCGTCTTTATTGTTGTGGCTTTTTTCCAACTTTTGAGCCTGATGGAGTTCTTCAATCTCCATTTGACCTTTAGCTTTCTCGCAAAACTCGGTGGGTATTTTCGGTTTTGCTACTGTGATTGCTTCTTGAAATTTTCCTGGCCGAAGTCCGCTTTTGATGGCATGTAAATGTACTTCAGGATGGAGATCTAGGATGGTTATTTCCACCTTCGTAAAATGAGTAATATAGTCTCTCGGACTTTCGTTTTGTCCTTGCTTGATTGTGTTGAAGTAGTCGGAATCATGTAGATAAATAGAAGATGCAGCGAACTAATCTTCAAATAGTTTCGCCAATTCCTGAAAACGGAAAATAGAATCTATAGGAAAAGAAAAAACCCAATCAAGTGCAGGACCAGCTAAAAAAGTAGGAAAGTAACGACATAAAACAAGGTCTTGATGTGCTTCTTCAAATCGCCCAATCCGTCATAAGGAGTTAAAGTCGTCGGCAAAGTGAACCTTTTGGGCATTTGAAAATTCTAACATCCACCGTGAATGGACCAACGACATTGTCCAATTCATCGTCGTCATTGGCTTGTGAATCTTGTTCTCGCCGTTGAGTTTCGAAGATGTGTGTTAGATCAGAATTGTCTTCCTCGTCCTCTAGTCGCTCATTATGATCATCATTATTTTCAATTCAAGCATTGATTAACTCGGTTATTTCGTTTGCCATTCTTTGGTTTTCTTCCGCCATGCGCTGATTAGCCTGTTGTAACTCAGTTACCATCCAAAGAAGCTCGAATGGTGTAGGAGAAGGTTGGTCAGCCATAGGCGAACATAAAAATTTTGGGCCTAAAGAAAAAGGTTTTTATTTCTCGGCCCCACGATAGGCGCCAACTGTTCTTATTTGGGTTGGCTTGGGTATAACTCGTTCCTTGGCGACTTCCTTCAAGCTTTCCTTTAAGACGAGTTATACCTCGGCAGTCGGCACCTTGTGAACATACAAGGAGGTGGGCACCTGAAAAAAGATTCTCTGACGCTCAAGTCAGTATGTTAATAAGCTTTATTTCAGGTAATTCTTAGATTAGAAAATGAATGCTTTACCTTTCTTCTGATTACTTTCTTTTATAATGATAAGTAAGTAGTCAGAGATTATTTTTTTGCCACTATCGAATTATAGTGATAACACATAAAGGTATATCATAACGTTCTGATTTTAACAGTGAAACCCCGTTAACTTTCAGTGAAACCTAGGAATAAAGTATAACTTATCGTTATATATTACGCATTTTATAAATGTTAGTGATGAACTCTAGAACTTGTACTGATGAGTACTGAAATATAATTGAAGGGCTTCTATATATAATCATATCATATCATCTACAAATGTTGCCTCCATAAGTATAATATTTTCAATGTGAAAAATTTTATAGTAAATAAAAATTTTCTCGTTTCTTCAAACACTAGCTCATTTTTTTTTATTATTAAAGAATAATTATAGAATATGATACTTATAAATTAAATTAAACTAAATTAATATTTTGTTTGGTCAAAA
>NC_029790.2:32328213-32329106 GCF_000816755.2 Arachis ipaensis
TCTGAAAAAAATTATTTTAAAACTTTTTAAGGATTTTTTTGATATTTTTAAATTCTTCCAGCATTGTTTTGTTTTTTATTCTTATAGAGACTAATTTATTCAGTTTACACACGTAAACACTTAATAGTTGTGTGTATGAGTTAATATTTCACATCAGTAATTATCATTAGTTACTAATAAAGGAGAATGATATTGTATCGTTAAAAAAAAATAAATGTTGTGAATATATTTGTGTGCATTTTAGATTTTAAAGGATTAAATTTTAAAAACTTCAAATCATCATCCTCTAATAATTTAAAAGGCATTGATCAATCAAAAGTACTTACAAAGTGTTTGATTTAATTTGAAGTACGTAGCATTCTAACATATCTAGTCACGAAAAAGTTATTTCCATGCCTGATAAGTAATGTTATGAATATCCAATTGATTAAGTTTGAGCAGCATGTCTAATAATAATGAATTTCCCACTCAATTCCTAACTAACTTATATGTAATTGATGAATTCTCGTAGAATAAAAAGACAAAGATAGATAAATTATTGATAAAGTATGGATAATGATATGCAGTTTGCTTGTTTGGTCACCGGGGAGACACAATGACACAACTACCAGTCATTGAATTATTTGTTTGGTGTAATGAGTGAGTTTGGGTATGAAAATATACGAATAATGAAGCTGATGAAGGATTCCACCACCCCACGCCTCCACTTCCCAACCCTACCCTAACTAACATTCCAAATGGTCAACGCCTCAACTAACTTTATATACTTACAAGTTACAACCATATTACTTTACTCTGCAATAGAAACCCTAATTTTTCGTTCTAGATATTAATGACATCGTCATCGATCATCCTCGTTGATCATTATTAATTATTTTATGAGTTTGTCGTAC
>NC_029790.2:32329118-32330824 GCF_000816755.2 Arachis ipaensis
AGATGTTTTAAAAGTATTACTAAATTTAAAATAACATATTTTTATTATTTAATAATATTTTTTAATTTATAAAATAAAAATATTACCAATTGTGACTTTAATATTAGTTAATACTTATCTAGTTACTGTAACTATAGGCACTGTAAATGCCACCTTATAAATGTTTTCATTTATCTTTCGCCAATAAATTAGATAGGAATTTCACTAGGGAGATAACGAGAAATCTTGATAATATATACAATGGGTTTTAGATTTGGCCCAATACAAGAGAAAAAAATCCCAAACAGTTATTTCAAAATATTAACCATCTCAACCCTAATTTACTAAAGGAATTTATCCAAACATCCTCTTCATTGCCCCCAACCGTCTGCTACCCTACTCTCATCAATCATCTCACTTCTCCAGCGTTAAAAGCTACTTCACCGGCCATCAAACAACTATCCACGTAGTTATTAAAATAATCATCTAACTACCTAGTAAAATGACCATCCAACATTTGTTAATTATATACTTAAACCAAATTGAATAAAATAATCTTCCAATTAAGAATTAAAATAACTATCTACATACACAGTAAATTGATCATCCAACATATTTGACATTTTTTGGAATTAAATTTTTAAAATTATTGTTAGGGTGGTAGAAACTTGAGAAGAATTAAAGTGAAGTCAAAGCATGAAAGAACCAAGGAAAGGCAGTAGAAAAGGAAAAAAATAGCGAATAGTTTTTTTCTTTTTGAAATTGGATTAAAATTTTGAAGATGAGTTAGTTAATTGACCATGAATGATGAAGTTTTAAGCTTACTCTTGGTATAGATTTTAATACTTGACACTCTGCACACATACTACCAATGGCGATTTAGATTTTACGCTGGCTTTCCTTATTTGGAAATCATGGGTGCGGCTTCGGATGGATCTGAGAGACGGGGCCGCATGGCCGCATGTTGAATCATAGTAAACTCCCCGACTGATGAAAACGCTGTCACGGTGAATCTTCCAGCTGCAGGAGGGGGCCACACATCCGCACATTAGGAGGCTGCGTGAATGACGCACAGTGTGCGATTCATACGTTTGCGGGGCGCAATGCGACGTCGGTTGGTCCTCTAGGCGGCGGCGATTGATGTTGATGGCGGAGTTTTCACCGGTGAGAAGGGAAGAGACTGAAGGAGAAGAAGGTACCTGAAGAAGTCACGTTACATGCGAAAAAGGAAGTTTACAGTATATATAACTGCCGCTGTTGTAAATTTTTATTTTTTTAATTTAAAATTAGAAATAATTAAAAATTAATTAACTTAATTATCATTTGAATTAATTTTTTTTTTACTCTTATTGTACACATTGTACATTTAATTGAGTATTTTTAATTTGTAAAAAAAAAATATTACCTTAATTCTAATATTTTTTATACTAGTAAATACCTAATTATAAAATTAAAAATAGTATAAAATAACAAGTTAACAATAACAAAATCTTGTCCCACTAGGTGAGATCGCCTATATGGATATCAAACGATGTCATTGGCCTCTATCATATACCATGTCTATAGAGAGACTGTTTATATATAGATCTCGTTTGATCACTTCATGGATGATTTTTCTAAGTCTTCTTCTATCTTTCACCTCTTGTCTATCTTCTATTTCATCTATCTTTCTAACTGAATATTCTGTCGGTCTTCTTCTTACATATCCAAATTATCTAAGACGCGAT
>NC_029790.2:32330901-32332010 GCF_000816755.2 Arachis ipaensis
TATTTAATTAAAAAATATAAAATTTAATTATAAATCTAATAAAATTATAAAAATTAATAAAATAATTAAAGTAAAAAAAATGATAGTAGAAGAATTCATGTGAGTCCATATGTAGAGGAGTCAAAGTAAGACAGGAGTTGGTATGGGAATTGATGGGAAGAGAGAAGGGCGGGGTTGTCCCACTAGAAAGGCGATAGTCATCGTGACCACATTATTAAGAAAACAAACGAAGCATAGCGAATGGTCAAACAAGAAACAACTACGCTCACCACTCAGACAGTTAGTTGGCCGTACAACACTTCTTGGGATTGCTTCTCACTCCTCAATCCTCACTCTCCCTCCATATTTCCATATTCCCATCCGCCACTTCCAATCTCATAGCCTCTTCTTACCTTTCCTATTTCCCAATACCCCCTTCCCTCCCTCTACCGCTGACACTTGGACAAGCTAGTTCATTCATCACTCAGTTTAAATTTGACTCGTTAATAATTTAATAAGTTAAACTTGTAAATTAGTGAGTTAAATTTGAACTTAAAATTAAAATTATAAATTAAATGAGTCAAATTTAAATTAAAATTATAAATTAAATGAGTCGAATTTGAGTTTAGATAAACTCAATTCATTAACTTATAAATTAACTCGATTAAATATATAAAATTATTAATACACATATTCTATATGCATTTAATCTATACTATTATATATATATTAATAATCTTAATTATTTAAATTTTTATATTTATTTTTTATATATAATTTTAATGTAGGTCATAAATAAAAAATTTATAATTTATTAATAGATAAACAATATATAAAATTGATCTTTTTAAATATTTTTTAAAATATATAAGTTATAATTTATTGATATAAAATTATAAATTATATTCTTATTATTTGAGCCAGTTCGTGAGCTCAAACCAGCTCGTGAGTTTTTGGTGAACCAAATTTAAGTTTAAGAAATAGGCTTGATTGTTAATGAATCGAACTATGAGCCAAACTCAATTTTTGTGAGCCCAGCTTAGCTTGGTTTAGCTCGACTCAACTCGACTCACTTCCAGCCCTACCTCCCTCCCTAAAATACCACTCTTATCTTCTTCTAGAATTTTAAT
>NC_029790.2:32332153-32333052 GCF_000816755.2 Arachis ipaensis
AAAAAATTTTGAAATTATATATAAAAAATTGAAAAAATTATTTTTAAATTATTTTTCTAAAATTATTGTGTTTTTTATTCAACAAAAAGCCAAAAATCTAAACTTACAAAAAATTGTGTTAAGAGTTCTTTTTCATTTATATCTTTCTATAATTGGTGTATTTTTTCAAACTAAGGCGAGGATAAAAAAAATCTTTTTTTAAAGTGTTATTTTACCAAAAATTAAAACTTTTAGGTCAAAATAATAGTTTACTCAACAAGAAAAAAGTGAAAATTGAATCAATATTTAATTTAATTTTTTTATGGGATTTAATTTAAATTTTTAATATATATGTAAGTTTATAATTTGTTTTACTATTTTAATTAAAAGAAGATTAAAATTTTACTTTCTAACTCTTTTACTCACTTCGGAGAAACTTAATCCTTCATGACAAACTCATGCACTATAATAAACATTCTCTCACCTTCATCTAATTTTTTTAATACTTGTATAATTTAGAAGGTATATACACAAAATGAGTCCAAATATCTAGACGTTTTGTTTTCAATTTTGTGCCATTCACATGAAACAAATGTAAAAAAAAATCACTTAAACAAAATGACCAAATCTAAAAAGATGAAAGTACATAAATTTTTTTTAAGTAAACTTGAGAAAAAAATTGCATTGAAATTTGAATGCTAAAACTTGTATAGAGCATGATTCTTCATAATTTTTTTTTGAGATCCATTTTGTAAAATCTAAATTTTTTTTCGAGTATCAAAATGGTAGTTTTCTGATAAAGTGTATTTCACTATTATCATTAAAGATATTTTTTTAAAAAAAAAGTTAGAAGTAAAATTCGAACTCAAAATCTTTAGATAAAAATGAAAAAATTATATCATTTAAATTATAGTTTATTA
>NC_029790.2:32334742-32341875 GCF_000816755.2 Arachis ipaensis
CTATTTGAAATTTGATTATTCTATTGTATGACATGTTTTGATTATTCTAATAATTTTTTATTTATTTAAAAAATATATGAATTAATATGTAAAAGTATATATAAATATATGTAGTGATTTATTTATATAGCGTATATGATACATTTTTGTGTGTGTATATATATATATTTCACAAACGACTAGTTTGATTTTATTAAAATGTTTAAAAGAGCAACACTGTCGTTTAGGTTCAGAACTTTATCTTTTAGGAACAAAACCCAGTGACATTCCTTCCTATCTCCCTCCCTCTTTCATTATTTAGCTTCTTTCTTTTTTCCCTCCTCATTCCATATCTATATGTATAAAGCACCACGCATATATATATATGTACATAAAAAATAAGGTCACTGTTTAATGTTATCGTTGATGAAACGCTCGAATCCGAAGTAAATTTCAATCTTTCCCTTCATGATGCGTTTTAGTTAGGAACTTATTATTAGGTTTATTATTCATTATATTTTTATTTCCCTTTTTATCTGACATTGAATTTCGTTGAAATGCAGGAAAGGGGTTAAACTCGGGGTTTGTATTGGGAAAAAGATTGAAGACACAGAATTATATGGTTCTCTTTAGCTTAAGAGTATATATATGTTGCTTCAATTGGTGGTCTTGGATATCTGGTTAGTTCTTAATTCTCTTTATTCTTCTTAATTTATTATCTTAATTACTATAATATGTGTTACTTATAACTTTCCTCAGAAGGCATAACCATAATAGTAAATTAAGAACTCAGATATTGGAGCTGCTTTTTCGTACAATATCGATCGTTTGCGTGCTTTTCTTTGTTAGGTTATTTTCTGGGTTTTTATGCTCATCACCTCAAATATATGGCTCATTACATTTGTATTGACAAATGATTTTTTAAATATTTAAAGTTAGCCTGATTTTGGATGTGTTTTAAAAATATTTTGAATAAAATATCATACTATCATATGTGTTATAATTGATAAATAACAACAAAATTTTTATGACTATATCAACTACATCTTCTCTCTTAAACTCCAGATTTTTTTTTTACTTCTCTGTTCAAATTACTTACGTAGAAAGTACTTTATTTGCAACAACTTTATTAATAAAATTAAATAAGATCAACCTTATTCCAATTAAATTAGTAGAGTGCTTTTATGTTTAAATTAAAATATAATTAAAAATATTGAACATGATATTTCTCAACAAATTACATAAATATATGTGTGAAAAATAATGATACCTTTTACCAATGCAAAATGAGAGAGTGCTTCAGCTGGAAGGTGATGATAGTCTTCATCAATGAAGACAAGATGGAGAATTCAGCTGGCAGCGTCCTTTTTGGTTTGGGATTCACTAATGCCTGTGAATGTCCCATAGAATAAGGAATTTAAAAAACTGTATCTATTACGTGAAGTTACGAAAGTAAAGCAAATTCATAGTAACCACCAATGAAGTGGGTGGATTTTAAAATTTAAATTTAAATTAAAATCTAATTATAGATATGTATCTACAAAATAAAAACATGTTAAAATAAAAAAATAATTAAATATTATTTAAATCTGATTAAAAGATGATTAAAGGCCGATTAATATTGTACAACTAGCATTTCCCTAATCTTAATTAGAGTGAGTCTCACATATTATTTAACAAGTGAAAGAATATGTGCTAACTAAGTATATTAAAAAAGGTTACGCAAACTAAATATTTAATTAGAGGATAATTATGATACCATATAAAAATGCGAAGAACCAATACTCTTTAGTCTTTATAACGTGTGTGGGTAAAGAAAAATCACGTATTTTATGAACTAAAATTAATTTTTTAAATTAGTTAAGTCTTAAAACTTATGTTACACTAAAACTAAAAGATTATGAATTTAATTTTTTGAGTTAACAATTATATATATATGAGGAAGGGCATTTTAAGGAAAAAAATTATACACAAACTCTGCCTCTTATCCTCATTATATATAGTAGAAATAAAGTAGATATTATTATAATCATAGTGAGGGCAGCATTGTTATATTAATGTTAGCAATTTCTTCGCAAGTATTTTCTGTTATAATAAAAGTTGGGACAACATTTCTTCTAATTTATAATAAGGGATGAAACATTTTTAAAATTAAGAGATTAGTAAAGTAAAAAACGAGTGTTTAATTATCTTTAAATTAAGAATAAATGAGTTTTTGATTGAATTAAACTCTTTTAAAATAAAAAAGTTAGTAAAGCAAAAAAATGAGTATTTAATAATCTTTGAATTAAGATAATGAAACTCACACATAAAAAAAATAAAAAATTCAAAGATAAAATTTTTCTAAAATAAAATAATAAAAGTACAATCACTTTTGAATTAAAGTAGTAGAATTTATGTATGACAAAAAATTATAAATATAATTATAATTAAGTTTTTATTTCATTATTTTATTAGCTTTTCACTTTAAATATTTTTTTTAAATTCAATATTAATTAAAATTTTATTTTACTAATCTCTTTACTTTAGCCTAATCTTTTTCTTTTGTGATTATTAGGAATGGATTTCAATGCTAGAGATTATACTGATTAAGTTTGTGAGTATTAGACAGTCACTTTTTTTTTGGTGTAGGAGTATGTGGGCCAATTTCATCAGTTTTTATTTAAAGTTTAGGTTACAATAATTAATCGAATATTAATTAAAAGCGGGCGACCAGCAAAATAGATGGATTGTTTTGTCGGTGCTGGTGCCTCTATTTTATTTCTGAATATCTGATATGTATAAAATTATCAGAATTTTCTTTTCATTCTTCAAACTTTTCAATGAAAGTGCCTGTACGGACATTTCTTATTGCTGCGAAAATGAATGGTGTTGTTGCGTGGTTAAGCCTAGTTAGGGTAGAATGAATGATTGATAGCTCTCTTGGGATTGCTTCATTAGTCGTCTCTCAAGTCTCAGAATCTATGAATTGAACAACTGATATGACATTTTATTCCTTAATTCTACTATAGAGTAGGATAGAGTATTATAGAGAAAATAGAGAATACAATAAATGTGTAGATATATACAACAAAAGATTTTTCTATTGAAGTATTTTATTAGAGAAATGATTGGATACTCTTAAAATAATAATGATTGAATGCATGTTAACTCTTGATAATAATTTTTTGTACAATATACATATCAGAATATAAAAATACACATAAAAAGTGATATAAAATAAGATATATATATTTATACACAATAAATGAATATTTGGTTTACTAGTAAAATTTTTGTTCCACAATATATTCCTATTTTCTACACTCCTTTCCACATTACACATTCTTAAAAAATGGTTTCCATAATCATTGCTATGTTTCTCCATACAAAAACCTAATTGATGATCTTCTTGTAGCTAAATGCAGTTGAAGTTTCAAATAATTTTAGTCTGTGATATATGATATATCATGGTTTTGGTACTATAACTGTACTGTCCTTGAAACTACAACCAAAAGAAACAAAAAGCAACCTCTCCTCTCCTCTCACGGGCAAAAAAATATAGTTTAATATATGTGAATATATTAAATTTGGAAAAAGATATTTAAATAAATAAAGTGAAGAAAAAAAAATGTATTTATAGACACTGTATCAACTTTAGATCATATCAAATGATCAAATGATAAGCTGGATTAAAGTCACCACAGTGTCTTACAGTTAATTAGGACATATGACACAGTAGACATAAATAAGGTATCTCATGTTCGAAACTGAAAAGAGATATATCGTTTTGAATTTGGTTTCTTTAAAATCTTTGCTTTTGTTTATGGCCTCTGCCTCTTCTCTTTTGTTTACATTGGGCATCTTTACCAGGCACAGTAGCATGAGTGAGACTCATAATCATGATAGTGAAATTTCTTTCTGTATTAGGAACTAATATTAAAACTTGGCATAATGTTAGGTGTACCAGGTTGGTGATCCTTATCTTAGGATGAGTTGAAACCATCATCAAGAGGAATTCCTGCTATTTCTGAGGAAGAGTGGAAGTTGCAGACCATCTATTTGTAAAAAGTACTGACTGAAAATGGATATTGATGAAGCTGAGAGAGTAGTTGTGGCAAAACCAGTTGCTTCAAGGCCTAATTGTAATACTTTCAGATCTTTCTCTGAGCTTCTTGCAGGTGCCATTAATGCCTCATCACCCCAAATTGAATCTTCCCAGGCAACAGTTTCTGCCATTAGACCAAAGACAGTGAGGTTCAAGCCGGCACTGAACCGCACCCCCGCTCCGTCTGTTGCTTCTCAGGTGAACTCTCAGTCTAGCAGTCACAGACTCTTTCCTGCATAGCTTCTTGGTTTTACAATTCCTATGGTTTTTTGTAATTGCAGGATGACATTTTTGGAGCTGCACTTTGTGATTCTTCCCACAAGAGTCCTAATTCTGACACCAAGCAGTCCCTCATATACAAACCAATGGCAAAACTTGTGTCAAGGACAACAGTTTCTCTTTTGGCAAATATGGTTAGTGTATATATGTACATATATGATAAATCGAAATACTTCCTCTGCTTCCTTTTATCCGTAGTTTTAAGTAAATATCTTTGATCGAAGGATGTACCAAATTTTCATAGTCACAAATAAAATGGAATGGAAGAAGTACAATTTTTTGTTGTTATAAAGCTCTTCTGAAATCCATTTATGTTTTATCTCAATTCTTTTTCTCTTCCTTTGGAGAAGGGAAATTGCAGTACAATTCAGCAACAATCCGGGCAATCAATGGAGGGTGGTCTTCATCATATCAGCCATGAAAGATTCGGAACCAATCTGAGCTCTGATCTTTATCACAGTCACAGCATTACACCACCTTCTGAAACTACTGAACCTTGTAAGATGATGCAACAGAACATAGAGGAGGATCAGAAGGCTTTAACATCCGCAATCAATTGCGATCGACCTTCTTATGATGGGTATAACTGGAGGAAATACGGGCAGAAGCAAGTGAAAGGAAGTGAGTATCCGCGGAGTTATTATAAGTGCACTCATCCTAATTGTCCAGTGAAGAAGAAGGTTGAGAGATCATTTGATGGACAGATTGCAGAAATTGTTTATAAAGGTGAACACAACCATCCAAAGCCACAGCCTCCTAAACGCAGCGGAACAGCAGGGATGCAAGGATCAGGAATGGTGCCTGATGGAGTGGCTCAAGATGTGTGGAGTAACAATCACAGTGAGAGGAATGATAGCAGAATAGAAAACCAGAATGACACAGGGCTGCCTGCGAATTCGGTTTATGGGGTTAAAGTTTCACAGCCTAATGATTCTATTTTAAATGCATATGGGGTAAGCCCGGAAAATTCGTGTGGTCTAAGTGGGGAATGTGAGCAAGGAAGCAAAGGATTTGAGGCAGAGGAGGAAGAATCTAGAAGTAAAAGAAGGTAAAAGGTCTTGCTACAACATTGTAATGTCTAATTGGATAAATAGATATTCTAACACTAATTTGAAAAATGGATAAGTGATTTGTCACATGAGAAATTAGCACAAATTAACTTGATACTTTTCCATTCTTGTAAAACTCTCAATCCAGTAAGATATTAGTAATTCTATTTTTTGAATTGTGAGCTCAGTTCACTGTCATCATCATGTCTTTAATTAAAGTATATACTTTATGTTAATGCTTCTCTTCCTTCAGGAGGAATGAGAGTCGATCCAATGAAGCAGCAGTGTCAGAGGAAGCATTAATCGAGCCACGCATTGTGCTGCAGAGTTCTACAGATTCGGAGATAATTGGAGATGGCTTCCGCTGGAGGAAGTACGGGCAGAAGGTGGTGAAGGGCAATCCATATCCCAGGTTTGTACTTATTGATTGTTCTTTAGTACCAATAATTAAAGTTGCATACACTCTCTGTCAGAATAAATCTTTGAAAAAAAATGAAATTTCGGTTCTGCTTTGTAGTGCTTTAATGATCTCTTCATTTCTTTGTATTGCTGTATGGCTGTAATGTAGATGGTGGATGTGAGATTTCCCACCATATCTTCACCTTATACTCTCCAAAAATTAATTTGCTAATAAAATGATCCCTGAAAGGTTGGTAATTACAAGTTTTACTTCCTGTTTCTAAAATGTAGAGTTAAAACTAAGGACTCAAAAGAGAGTTTAAAATCATACTCATATGACTACTAACTAGCATCTTGTTCTTTTTCTTTTCTCATTAATTTTATTCTGATAACATAAACCGACATATATTGCAGAAGTTACTACAGATGTACAAATGTGAAGTGTAATGTTCGAAAGCACGTGGAGAGAGCAATAGATGATCCAAGAGCATTTGTCACTACATATGAGGGAAAGCACAATCACGAGATGCCAATCAAGAACATCAACCCAAATGTCCCCTCTGAGAGAGATTCACAAGCTTCTCTTAGTAAAGACAAACCATGATTTTAACACGACAATCAAGTTTAACAATAACAAACTACTATGATTCAATAGCTACTGTCTTAAAACCTATGAATTTGTATTGTGGAGTCAGTGACATACACCATTGTAACTCTTCAATTGTGGTGTGTTTATCCAGTTCTGGTCTTTCTCTTTTGCACCTTTAGATTGAAAGTAGAAATGGTTTTGATCAAATTTCTTATTTCAATCTGATGGTGGAAACCGAGAAGATTATGAGTGAACCTTGTATGAAAAGGTTCAGCATAAAAATACACCATACTCTCTCTCTCTCTCTCTCTCTCTCTCTCTATATATATATATATATATATATATATATATATGCTTCCACTTTATCATTACATAGATTAATAATTTGTTTGGAGTATATATATGTCATGTATATGCTAACCTTTTATATTGCAAAGAAAGCACTGAACAGACCTTCATTGTTACTATTAGTTTGGCTATTAGCCATTGACACACAAGATATTGTTAGTTTTTATTTTATGGTTGCATTTCATGTCTAGAGCTTTGTTTCCATTAAAAAATAGTTTATTACTGTCATTAATGTAGCCAATGTTGCCATGAAAAATTAGACAACATGCTTGGTGCAATGGCTACTCAGATGGTGCTAGAGCTAGGTGTAGTCTGTACCCGGTCATCCTGTTTGGAATCGGTTCGTGTGGGGTTGTTTTCTGACTGGACCGGTCTAGCCCAAAAAAAACAATCATCTTTCTTT
>NC_029790.2:32342237-32352226 GCF_000816755.2 Arachis ipaensis
TCAGACGTACACACAACAAATCCAACTCATGAGGTTTTTTGGATTTTTGGGGTCAAGTTCAGTGGACCAACATAAACCCACGCAGTCTGTTACTTTTGAGCTTTAAATTTTTGGATTGGGTCCAACTTAATATTTATTCAACCTAAAAATAATACACGCTTCTTTCATTGTTTTATTTTCACTTTTTAATTTATTTCACTCGATTTTTGGTATTCTCGATATAGTGTCAAATCGAGTTTGTATCAAGATTTCAGTTCGGAGAGCATATACAATTAAAGAGTGAGTTCGACCCGAAAATTACTTAGTGACAATGTTAAAATAAATTGCATCGAAATACTGGTAGCAAATTTATGTCGAATGAAGTAAAATGGATAAAGAAATAAATAATTAAATAAAGAAAACTTTGAATAAATGAAAGTGTAAAAATTTGAGTTTTAAGAAAACTAGAATAACAATAAAATGAAAAGAAATGAAAGGAAATGGATTAAACAAAAAACAAAAGAAAATAAACTAGAAGTTGACTTTTAACACTCATATGTACTTACACTTTATGTTCTTCCGTTGTGCTGTTGGGGTTGGAAATTTTGGCGGAGCTTTATCTGTAATGATCTAGTGTTTCTTGAAGAAGTCCCAGAATTCTTTTGAGTTTCTACTATTTATAGACCATAGAGATGGACTTGCCATGAAGCATGTTGTCCACTACCTTACTTCCTTCTTTTTCTCAACCATGACCTTACCTTGACCATGAAGAATCTTGTCCCCCAAATTTTGACACCCACGTCTTTCTTGGTCTTCAAATCTTATATTTTCTCCAGCTTGCTCCTCAAATTTCGCACCCATGTTCTCTACTCAACCTAAAGGTTGAATAGCAAGCCTTGATACTCAAGAAAATGTAATAACTACCTTTTGACTTCGAGTCTCTTTGTATCCTCTTTCTTCGACTTCATCTTACCTGTCTCTGCTTTTGTAGTTAAAATACTTTTTCTGTAGTCGAAATCATTAGCAGTCGAAACGGTCCCTGGTCAAGAAAAATCAATTTTTTGTACTAACAAATTGCCCCTTAAAAATTTGTTATTTTGTTACAAAATACAAGTTTTAATATTCTTCGTGCTGGGCACATGCAACCTTTTCAAATTCTTAAAATTTGGAAAGACAGTTACACATCATTTAAAAATGACGCACACTTTTTTGGGAATACATAATGTTCCTTAGGTTTTAATGAGCCGTTCTTGAATAGAGTACTGGTGCGGTATTTACAATCCACAAACTAACCGGCAAGTGTACCGGGTCGCACCAAGTAATGCCTCAGGTGAGTGAGGGTCGATCCCACAAGGATTGAAAGACTAAGCAACAATGGTTAATTGATTTACTTAGTTAGGCAAACAGAAAGTAGTGTTTGAGAATTCAAAAAGCATTAAACAGAAGATAGGCAAATAAATAAATTAGGAATAAAATATGAAGAAAACAGTTAAGGCTTCAGAGTTATCTATTTTCTGGATTGACTTTTCTTATTAATTTATTCTAATCATGCAAGATTTAATTCATGGCAAACTATATGTGACTAGACCCTAATTCCTTAGACCTTTCTAGTCTCCTCTAAAATTCATCAACCGCCAATTCTTTGGTTAATTAATTCCAATTAGGAGGTGAAGTTTAATTCTAGTTTAGATGCCACAGAAATCCTAATTACCCAAATATAAGAGGATTATATGTCACGTATCCCGTTAAGTCCAGATAATTAGAATTTAGGAGAAATTGTTTTCAAGCTGTTGTTCAAGTAAGAGCTTTTCTAAGTTATACAAGAACTCAATTAGAAAGGGGGTCATACTTCCGTTCCACCCAAATTCATAAAATAAAGAACAAAAACAATTCTTGAAATATAAATCAAAACATGAATTAAAATAGAAAGATAATATTATCAATCCATACAATAGATAGAGCTCCTAACCTTAACAGTGGAGGTATAATTGCTCATGGTTCAGAGAGAAAAATAAGGATTCTGATAAAATGTATTTTGGTTGAGGTCCAATTGTGGAATAGTTAATTCCCTGGAATCCTTTTATATCTAATCCTAATTAATTTAAAATCTACTTTCTAAAACTAAAAAATAATATCTTTTTCTATTTTAAAATAAAAATTAAAGTTTAAATCAGAATTAATTAAAGCAATCAGCATGTCTTCAATTGATGGATGGGGACCACTTGCTTCGTAGGGTCCACGCCTAACTTGGAGTTGTCATAACCATTCTTGTGTGAATCTCCGTTGAATGTCTGCTATTCCCTGGCTCTAGTCTGTGTTTCTGAGCCGAAAACTGGGTCGAAACTCGGCCTGAAATCGCCCACAGCGTTTTCTGCACGTGGCGCATGTCTCGCATACGCGTCAGTCACGCATACGCGTCGATGATCTTCTTCGTGTGTCACGCGTACGCGTCAGGTACGTGCACGCGTCACTGTGCAACTTCGCTTTTCACGCGTACGCATCAGGTATGCGCACGCGTCGCCATGGAAAGCTCCAAATCACGCGCACGCGTTAGGCACGCGCACGTTTCGCTCCTCGCTGTCATCTCCTTTAATTCTTGTTCTGATTCCATTTGTGCAAGCTTCCTCTCCTTGAATTGTTGCTTGTCCTCAAGCAACCAAACTAATATAGGCTTAGAGTGTGAATTTGCATGAGAATGAGAGTTCGATTAAGCTCATGTCTCTTCTTACAGTGGGGTTCACAACTGCAATCTTGAATAGTTTTGGCATCTCACTCTCCTTTGAATTAGAAGAATCTCACTGTCATTCAGAATTAGAATCCGGATAATATTATGAATTCTCTGGTCTTTTGTAACTCAATTTAACCCTTGAACACAACAATTTTTCTCTTTTCTTTGGTGCTTTGTACCTTGAGGCTAGCCGTGACTTTAAATGTTTTGTCTCAAGCTTTACTTGACACAGAAACATCACAAGCAC
This sequence comes from Arachis ipaensis, assembly GCF_000816755.2. Taxonomy (NCBI): domain Eukaryota; kingdom Viridiplantae; phylum Streptophyta; class Magnoliopsida; order Fabales; family Fabaceae; genus Arachis; species Arachis ipaensis. The sequence goes on from NC_029790.2 coordinate 32,345,192, forward strand.
TTGACTGGGGAACTCTTTTGAAGTTCTGATTTTTCTTTTAGCTACTCCCAGACAGTGGTGCTCAAAACCTTTGGCATACTCTGTTAATTGCAATTGATCTCGACTCTAAATGTTTTGTCTCAAGGATTACATGACACAAGAACACCACAAGAATATGACTAGGGAAACAACTTTTTGAGCTTTTAATCATGTCTGACCTCCCTAGTCATTGATGCTTAGAGCCTTGGACCTTGCTTTTATATCCTTTTTTTTTGCTGTCTCTTTTGCTTCAAGGATTAAATTTTTGTTTATTTCAGAGAAGTCAAAATTATTCTCTAAATCCCTATTCCTTGTAAATCAACATTCTTTGATTCAAATTTAAATATGCACTATTCATGTCATGCATTAAGAGTCACTAAAAATACCACCATATTTGATTAAATGAGACTACTCTAAAAAATTAACTCAATTTCTCATACATTACGTCCCCTTTTTCTTCTTTCTTTTTGATTTCAAGCTTAGTGGGCAATACATGAGACACCTTTCAACATTAAAGCACTTAACAGAAAATTTCAAAATAACAGAACTAAACTCGAACCTAGGAATCTAACTAATAAAGGGTCATGTAATAAACAAATCAAAATAGCAGAAAACCGGAACATAACATAGTAAGAGCGGGAAGGAATATAGAATGAAAAGAACTCAACCACCTCAGTTATGTTGGTGGCCAACTCATTCCTCCGGCTATGCTCCTCAGTGAAGATGATTTGCCTCCCTTTGGTCCCATAGAAAAGCCATAAGCGAAGCGACAACACCAAACTTAAAGGTTTACTTATCCTCAAGCAAAGAAGAACTGAAAACAGAGAGGGACATAAAAAAATAAAAAAAAATAGTATGATGAAAGAAAAATAAAAGGATAAAAGAAAAAGAGAAAATTAGGATTGGGGGTGGATGATTTGAAATCAGGCGCTGAGGGGTTTAATTTGGGCGTCACATGCGACGCGTATGCGTGGATCGCGCTAATTTCAAGCGACGCATACGCATGGATGGCCAAGATTGGAAAACGACGCGCATGCGTCTGGGATGCGTACGCGTGATGGGATTTGTGTTCCCAGCACCATACACCATCATAACTCTCTGGCCATGCATCCTTTTACGCCGTTTTTCAGGGTCACGCGTACGTGTCAGGGATGCGCACGCATGGGTGGCGAAAAGCGCAAACGGCGCGCACGCATCAGGGACGCGTACGTGTGATGCGGCTTGTGTGCCCAGCACAGTTCCAGTCCCACTCCTGCTCAACTCTCTGTCTAATTTTATTTTTCACGCACACACATATGAAGCGTACGCGTCAGTGACGCTTGCGCGTTGTGTGCTCGTTTTTTTTTTTGTGTCGCTTAAAGTGTTCGGTTCCTATTATAAAATAGCTGCATGATCACAAAAATAGTAAAAACTCAATAAAAATCAAATAAGTAAGAAAACTACTACTACGAAAAATAACTAAGGATACGAAATTAACGGGTTGCCTCCCGACAAGCGCTTCTTTAATGTCACTAGCTTGACACTTGATTGTTGAATTTTCTTCCTCTTCTTCTAGTTGGTTAAAAGAAATGTCTCCAAGCGGGGAGAGGTGAAAATTAGTGCCCCCTGATATAAATTCCTCCGAACAAGCTTTCTTTTATTGTGATTAACTTGATTCACCTTGCTTGTTGGTGTAGAGGTTGGATTGTTTTTTTCTGACCTTCTCTTTTTCATGGATATTTTGTTCGGTTTCTTGGTCACAATCCCTTTATCAGTGCTTTCCTTGGTTTCCTTCACTTCTTTGATTTCAAAATTTGGGTATTGTGTGATGGTTAGAGTGTACCCTTCATCAAGAACTTCTGGAATTGGTGGTTCAATAAACTCACTATCTATGCCAGTCTCTACTTCATTGGAGTGTAGATTTCCATCATTGTTTTCATCCCTTACAACCTCCTTTGTTTGTGCATCTTCCTCCTTTGTTTTTGCATCTTCCTCTTCTTCCATGTGTGAGGGTGGAAAGTTCTCTAATTCATTGGAGTATAAACTCTTTTGATTGATTTCCTCATTTTCTTCTATTGAATCTTGCATTATATCTCTTGGGAAGGAATTTGCTTGTTCGTCTTCCTGGGACTTGATAATCGACTGCACATGTTTCTCTACATTTTTGACACTCGTCTTTATATCATGTATGAATTCTTTCATGAGAAGCTCAATATCTGATGGTACTTGAGATGAATAAGGAGATGGTGGCTCTTGATATGAATAAGAAGGAGATGATGATTCTTGATAAGAGTAAAAAGAGGATGGTTCTTGGTATGAATAGGGAGATGGTGGCTCTTAATATGGGAAGAAAGATGATGGTTCTTGATATGGATAGAGAGGTGGTGGTTCTTGGTTTGAATAGGGAGATGGTGGCTCTTGATAGTTAGAACATGGAGCACTGAAGTTCCTTTGGTTTTGACTTTGCCAACCAAAAATTCGGGTAGTTTCCCCATCCACAATAATGAGAATCACTCATTGGGTGTGAGTAGTAACCCATGTGATCTCTCTCCATTATTTTTTTCTTAACACAAAATACCAAAAAGAATTAAACGCACCATGTGGTAAACAGAAAAGCAAAGAAGAAAGAACAGACTTCTTTTTTTTTTTTGAAAATAATAAAGCAAAATTTAAATAAGAAAAGTTAAAATAAGACTAACTAGGAAACACCAAACTTAATTTCAAAAATTAAGAAAAATATTAGTACTATTTATTTATTTATTTATTTTCGAAAATACTAAAGTAAAATTTAAATAAAATTAAAACTAAAACGTGTAATCTAAGAAATCAAACAACTAATAATTGTTAATCACTATCAATCCCGGCAACGGCGCCAAAAACTTGGTGCGGTATTTACAATCCACAAACTAACCGGCAAGTGCATCGGATCGTACCAAGTAATACCTCAGGTGAGTGAGGGTCGATTCCATGAGGATTGAAGGACTAAGCAACAATGGTTAATTGATTTACTTAGTTAGGCAAACAGAAAGTAGTGTTTGAGAATTCGAAAAGCATTAAACAAAAGACAGGCAAATAAATAAGTTGGGAATAAAATATGGAGAAAACAGTTAAGGCTTCAGAGTTATCTATTTTCTGGATTGAATTTTCTTATTAATTTATTATAATCATGCAAGATTTAATTCATGGCAAACTATATGTGACTAGACCCTAATTCCTTAGACCTTTCTAGTCTCCTCTAAAATTCATCAACTGCTAATTCCTTGGTTAATTAATTCCAATTAGGGGGTGAAGTTTAATTCTAGTTTAGATGCCACAGAAATCCTAATTACCCAAATATAAGAGGATTATATGTCACATATCCTGTTAAGTCCAGATAATTAGAATTTAGGAGAAATTGTTTTCAAGCTGTTATTCAAGTAAAGAGTTTTTCTAAGTTATACAAGAACTCAATTAGAAAGAGGGTCATACTTCCGTTCCACCCAAATTCATAAAATAAAGAACGAAAACAATTCTTGAAATATAAATCAAAACATGAATTAAAATAGAAAAATAATATTATCAATCCATACAATAGATAGAGCTCCTAACCTTAACAGTGGAGGTTTAGTTGCTCATGGTTCAGAGAGAAAAATAAGGATTCTGATAAAATGTATTTTGGTTGAGGTCCAATTGTGGAATAGTTAATTCCCTAGAATCCTTTTATATCTAATCCTAATTAATTTAAAATATACTTTCTAAAACTAAAAATAATATCTTTTTCTATTTTAAAATAAAAATTAAAGTTTAAATCAGAATTAATTAAAGCAATCAGCATGTCTTCAATTGATGGATGGGGACCACTTGCTTCGTAGGGTCCATGCCTAACTTGGAGTTGTCATAACCATTCTTGTGTGAATCTCCTTTGAATCTCTACTATCCCTTGGCTCTAGTCTGTGTTTCTGGATCGAAAACTGGGTCGAAACTCGGCCTGAAATCGCCCACAGCGTTTTTTGCGTTTTCTGCACGTGGCGCATGTCTCGCATACGCGTCAGTCACGCGTACGCGTCAGGTACGTGCACGCGTCACTGTGCAACTTCACTTTTCACGCGTATGCATCAGGTATGGGCACGCGTCGCCATGGAAAGCTCCAAATCACGCGCACGCGTTAGGCACGCGCACATTTTGCTCCTCGCTGTCATCTCCTTTAATTCTTGTTCTGATTCCATTTGTGCAAGCTTCCTCTCCATCCTTTAAGCCATTCTTGCTCTATATGGCCTTCTTCTCTTTCTCTGCGGAAGCTCCATCAAATCCAACTAAATGCTACCTAGAATAAACAGAATTGCACACAACTCAAAGTAGCATCCATAGTGGCTAAAAGATAATTAATTCTTGATTAAACTCAACAAATTAAATACAAATTCACTAGGAAAAGATAGGAAAGATGCTCATGCATCACAACACCAAACTTGAATTGTTGCTTGTCCTCAAGCAACCAAACTAATATAGGCTTAGAGTGTGAATTTGCATGAGAATGAGAGTTCGATTAAGCTCATGTCTCTTCTTACAATGGGGTTCACAACTGCAATCTTGAATAGTTTTGGCATCTCACTCTCCTTTGAATCAGAAGAATGTCACTGTCATTCGAAATTAGAATTCGGATAATATTATGAATTCTCTAGTCTTTTGTAACTCAATTTAACCCTTGAACACAACAATTTTTCTCTTTTCTTTGGTGCTTTGCACCTTGAGCCTAGCCGTGACTTTAAATATTTTGTCTCAAGCTTTACTTGACATAGAAACACCACAAGCACTTGACTGGGGAACTCTTTTGAAGTTCTGATTTTTCTTTCAACTACTCCCAAACAGTGGTGCTCAAAACCTTTGGCATACTCTGTTAATTGCAATTGATCTCGACTCTAAATATTTTGTCTCAAGGATTACGTGACACAAGAACACCACAAGCATATGACTAGGGAAACAACTCTTTGAGCTTTTAATCATGTCTGACCTCCCTAGTCACTGATGCTCAGAGCCTTGGACCTTGTTTTTATATCCTTTTTTTTTGCTGTCTCTTTTGCTTCAAGGATTAAATTTTTGTTTATTTCAGAGAAGTCATAATTATTCTCTAAATCCATGTTCCTTGTAAATCAACATTCTTTGATTCAAATTTAAATATGCACTATTCATGTCATGCATTCAGAGTCACAGAAAACACCACCACATTTGATTAAATGAGACTACTCTAAAAAATTAACTCAATTTCTCATACATTATATCCCTTTTTTCTTCTTTCTTTTTTATTTCAAGCTTAGTGGGCAATACATGAGACACCTTTCAACATTAAAGCACTTAACAGAAAATTTCAAAATAACAGAACTAAACTCGAACCTAGGAATCTAACTAATAAAGGGTCATGTAATAAACAAATCAAAATAGCAGAAAACTGGAACATAACATAGTAAGAGCGGGAAGGAATATAGAATGAAAAAAACTCAACCACCTCAGTTATGTTGGTGGCCAACTCATTCCTCCGGCTATGCTCCTCAGTGAAGATGATTTGCCTCCCTTTGGTCCCATAGAAAAGCCATAAGCGAAGCGACAACACCAAACTTAAAGGTTTGCTTATCCTTATGCAAAGAAGAACTGAAAACAGTGAGGGACATAAAAAAATATAAAAAAATAGTATGATGAAAGAAGAATAAAAGGATAAAAGAACAAGAGAGAATTAGGATTTGGAGTGGATGATTTGAAATCAGGCACTGAGGGGTTTAATTTGGGCGTCACATGCGACGCATATGCGTGGATCGCGCTAATTTCAAGCGACGCATACGCGTGGATGGCCAGGATTGGAAAACAACGCGCATGCGTCAGGGATACGTACGCGTGATGGGATTTGTTTTCCTAGCACCATTCTAGTCCCACACCATCATAACTCTCTGGCCATGCATCTATTTACGCCATTTTTCAGGGTCACGCGTACGCGTCAGGGATGCGCACGCGTGGGTGGCAAAAAGCGCAAACGATGCGCACGCATCAAGGACGCGTACGTGTGATGCGGCTTGTGCGCCCAGCACAGTTCCAGCCCCACTCCTGCTCAACTCTCTGTCCAATTTTATTTTTCACGCACACACATATGAAGCGTACGCGTCAGTGACGCTTGCGCGTTGTGTGCTCATTTTTTTTGTGTTGCTTAAAGTGTTCGGTTCCTATTATAAAATAGCTACATGATCAGAAAAATAGTAAAAACTCAATAAAAATAAAATAAGTAAGAAAACTACTACTACGAAAAATAACTAAGGATACGAAATTAACGGGTTGCCTCCCAACAAGCGCTTCTTTAATGTCACTAGCTTGACACTTGATTGTTGAATTTTCTTCCTCTTCTTCTAGTTGGTTAAAAGAAATGTCTCCAAGCGGGGAGAGGTGAAAATTAGTGCCCCCTGATATAAATTCCTCCGAACAAGCTTTCTTTTATTGTGATTAACTTGATTCACCTTGCTTGTTGGTGTAGAGGTTGGAGTGTAGATTTCCATCATTGTTTTCATCCCTTACAACCTCCTTTGTTTGTGCATCTTCCTCCTTTGTTTTTGCATCTTCCTCTTCTTCCATGTGTGAGGGTGGAAAGTTCTCTAATTCATTGGAGTATGAACTCCTTTGATTGATTTCCTCACTTTTTTCTATTGAATCTTGCATTATGTCTATTGGGAAGAAATTTGCTTGTTCCCCTTCCTGGGACTTGATAATCGACTGCACATGTTTCTCTATATTTTTGACACTCGTCTTTATATCATGTATGAATTCTTTCATGAGAAGCTCAATATCTGATGGTACTTGAGATGAATAAGGAGATGGTGGCTCTTGATATGAATAAGAAGGAGATGATGATTCTTGGTAAGAGTAAAAAGAGGATGGTTCTTGGTATGAATAGGGAGATAGTGGCTCTTGATATGGGTAGAAAGATGATGGTTCTTGATATGGATAGAGAGGTGGTGGTTCTTGGTATGAATAGGGAGATAGTGGCTCTTGATATGGGTAGAAAGATGATGGTTCTTGATATGG
>NC_029790.2:32352719-32374404 GCF_000816755.2 Arachis ipaensis
CCAGCGACGCGCATGCGTGAATGCTGCGTACGCTTGGGCTCGCTTGTACGCAAGGCACGCCACCAGCACCACTCCTGCCCAACTCTATGTTCAATTTTTATTTTTCACGCACACACATATGAACGTCAGTGGTCAGTGACGCTTGCGCGTTGTGTGCTCATTTTTTTTGTGTTGCTTAAAGTGTTCGGTTCCTATTATAAAATAGCTACATAAAATAGTAACCTATTATAAAATAGCTACATGATCAGAAAAATAGTAAAAACTCAATAAAAATAAAATAAGTAAGAAAACTACTACTACGAAAAATAACTAAGGATACGAAATTAACGGGTTGCCTCCCAACAAGCGCTTCTTTAATGTCACTAGCTTGACACTTGATTGTTGAATTTTCTTCCTCTTCTTCTAGTTGGTTAAAAGAAATGTCTCCAAGCGGGGAGAGGTGAAAATTAGTGCCCCCTGATATAAATTCCTCCGAACAAGCTTTCTTTTATTGTGATTAACTTGATTCACCTTGCTTGTTGGTGTAGAGGTTGGAGTGTAGATTTCCATCATTGTTTTCATCCCTTACAACCTCCTTTGTTTGTGCATCTTCCTCCTTTGTTTTTGCATCTTCCTCTTCTTCCATGTGTGAGGGTGGAAAGTTCTCTAATTCATTGGAGTATGAACTCCTTTGATTGATTTCCTCACTTTTTTCTATTGAATCTTGCATTATGTCTATTGGGAAGAAATTTGCTTGTTCCCCTTCCTGGGACTTGATAATCGACTGCACATGTTTCTCTATATTTTTGACACTCGTCTTTATATCATGTATGAATTCTTTCATGAGAAGCTCAATATCTGATGGTACTTGAGATGAATAAGGAGATGGTGGCTCTTGATATGAATAAGAAGGAGATGATGATTCTTGGTAAGAGTAAAAAGAGGATGGTTCTTGGTATGAATAGGGAGATGATGGCTCTTAATATGGGTAGAAAGATGATGGTTCTTGATATGGATAGAGAGGTGGTGGTTCTTGGTTTGAATAGGGAGATGGTGGCTCTTGATAGTTAGAACATAGAGCACTGAAGTTCCTTTGGTTTTGACTTTGCCAACCAAAATTTGGGTAGTTCCCCCATCCACAATAATGAAAATCACTCATTGGGTGTGAGTTGTAACCCATGTGATCTCTCTCTATTATTTTTTTCTTAGCACAAAACACCAAAAAGAATTAAACGCACCATGTGGTAAACAGGAAATCAAAGAAGAAAGAACATACTTCTTTTTTTTTTTCGAAAATACTAAAGCAAAATTTAAATAAGAAAAGCTAAAATAAGACTAACTAGGAAACACCAAATTTAATTTCAGAAATTAAGAAAAATTTTAGTGCTATTTATTTATTTATTTATTTTCAAAAATACTAAAGTAAAATTTAAATAAAATTAAAACTAAAACGCCTAATCTAAGTAATCAAACAACTAATAGTTGTTAATCACTATCAATCCCCGGCAACGGCGCCAAAAACTTGGTGCGGTATTTACAATCCACAAACTAACCGGAAAATGCACCGGGTCGTACCAAGTAATACCTCAGGTGAGTGACGGTCGATCCCATGAGGATTGAAGGACTAAGCAACAATGGTTAATTGATTTACTTAGTTAGGCAAACAGAAAGTAGTGTTTGAGAATTCGAAAAGTATTAAACAGAAGATAGGCAAATAAATAAGTTGGGAATAAAATATGGAGAAAACAGTTAAGGCTTCAGAGTTATCTATTTTCTGGATTGACTTTTCTTATTAATTTATTCTAATCATGCAAGATTTAATTCATGGCAAACTATATGTGACTAGACCCTAATTCCTTAGACCTTTCTAGTCTCCTCTAAAATTCATCAACCGCCAATTTCTTGGTCAATTAATTCTAATTAGGGGGTGAAGTTTAATTCTAGTTTAGATGCCACAGAAATCCTAATTACCCAAATATAAGAGGATTATATGTCACGTATCCCGTTAAGTCCAGATATTAGAATTTAGGAGAAATTATTTTCAAGCTGTTGTTAAAGTAAAGAGCTTTTCTAATTTATACAAGAACTCAATTAGAAAGAGGGTCATACTTCCGTTCCACCCAAATTCATAAAATAAAGAACGAAAACAATTCTTGAAATATAAATAAAAACATGAATTAAAATAGAAAAATAATATATCAATCCATACAATAGATAGAGCTCCTAACCTTAATAGTGGAGGTTTAGTTGCTCATGTTTCACAGAGAAAAATAAGGATTATGATAAAATGTATTTTGGTTGAGGTCCAATTGTGGAATAGTTAACTCCCTGGAATCCTTTTATATCTAATCCTAATTAATTTAAAATCTACTTTCTAAAACTAAAAATAATATCTTTTCCTATTTTAAAATAAAAATTAAAGTTTAAATCAGAATTAATTAAAGCAATCAACATGTCTTCAATTGATGGATGGGGATCACTTGCTTCGTAGGGTCCATGCCTAACTTGGAGTGGTCATAACCATTCTTGTGTGAATCTCCCTTGAATCTCTGCTATCCCCTGGTTCTAGTCTGTGTTTTTGGGCCGAAAACTGGGTCGAAACTCGGCCTGAAATCGCCCCCAGCATTTTCTGCGTTTTCTGCACGTGGCGCATGTCACTCGTATGCGTCAGTCATGCGTACGCGTCAGGTACGCGCACGCATCGCTGTGCAACTTCACTTTTCACGCGTATGCGTCAGGTACGCGCACGCGTCGCCATGGAAAGCTCCAAATCACGCGCACGCGTCGCTCCTTGCTGTCATCTCCTTTAATTCTTGTGCTGATTCCATTTGTGCAAGCTTCCTCTCCATCCTTTAAGCCATTCAGCTCCAAATCACGCGTACGCGTCAGGTACGTGCACGCGTCGCTCCTTGCTGGTCAACTCTTTTAATTCTTGTGCTCCTTCCATTTGTGTAAGCTTCCTCTCCATCCTCTAAGCATTTCTGCCCTATATAGCCGCTTTCTCTTTTTCTGTGGAAGCTCCATCAAATCCAACCTAATAGAATAAAGAATAAACAGAATTGCACACAACTCAAAGTAGCATCCATAGTGGCTAAAAGATAATTAATTCTTGATTAAACTCAACAAATTTAATGTAAATTCATTAGGAAAAAATAGTAAAGATGCTCACGCATCAAGTACTCTACACTCTATAATTACTTTTGCAATCAAATCATCCACAATTTCCAAAACTCTCATATTCGAAAGACTCTAATCTTTTTCTCTCTAAGCAACATTTTCCACAACTTCCCATTCAATTTTCCATTCGAGCTCTACGCCGGCCATCGCCGTTGCTTCCTCTTCTTCGTCAACCATGGCTGATGCTTCTCATTCTCGGGAAGAAGGTGATAAAGTCATTCCCATTCCTCTATTAGTGGCTGAAGTGGCGCAGTTCTACAATGAAGATGGAGCTTTTAGATCCCCAAACCCAAATGCAGAGACCTCTTATCTTTGGCTCCACTAGGTATTCCTGTCATTTTCAGTTAATGGAGTATTGCATTCTTTCTTAGGCTCTTTGGCAACCCAAGAACAAATTGTTTCTATTTCTTCTTTCTTTCCATCATCCCCCGATCATTTACCATTGATTTTCTGCAAGAATGTCAAGGATTCATACTTTGCTGGTCGAGTCTTTAGAACTACTCTTCCTAGGGATTTGAGTCCTGCTTTTTCGACCTGGATGTCTTGACTTGCACCTGTGTATTAACCAATTTGGGAATCTCTGAATATTGTGCATGCCTTAGAATTAACTACCTTCGACCTTTTTTACATTGTTCCTTTACTAGGGGCTAGTTTGTACTTCTCGTGCTCTGCCACTAATAACTTTCATTTTCCTTATAGAAAGATGGGTCTGACTTTGATGAACATTTCGACCCTGACCGAATTACCACTTGATGGTGAATTTATATCATGGTCGACCGATTATCTTGAGGATGATTTTGACATTAATTTTGACTCGAACTCCATATCGAGATTCATTCAAAACAACATGGGTTCTGATGGAGGCCCTGTTTTTGACAATGAGCATGTAGTTTTTCTCTTATTTTGGCTTAACCCTTTTGTCTTCTGCTCAAAATCAGTCCAAATTCAAAACAACAAATACTTGCCCCTGACCATTATGCTTCATCTAAAAAAACTCATCGACCTTCCTGCTTTGATTCTGAGTCAGCTTTATGAAACACTTTCCTTGATTGTTCGTGAAAGTCGACAAGGGGATCCTTCGATCAACCCTTTTGGTCCCTTCTGGGTTCATGCATTAACTCTTTTACTAGCTCTCAGCCAGAGAATCAAGCAATAGTCGATGTTATATGTGCTAGAATCTTAACTCCTTAAATCCTCCCTGTCGGCCTACCTCATGAATCATCCTGGGCTCTTAAAAAGAAATTAATCATTTATTCTCTCCAGTATGTAGCCTGACAATTTGGCTTAACCCAAGCATTACCTTCTCATCTGTCTCTCGACCCTAAAGCTCAAATGATTCTCTATGAGGTGTCGGAGACAAAAGAATTCAAAAAGATGCTAGAGATAGATGAACCACCAAAGGATGTCGACCCAATATCAGTATCTAAATATCAATTGTTGTTTCTTGTCGACTCCTGACTTTCATGAATTGTAGTCAAAGTATTTTTCTGCTCATTGTACATCTCTCAATCAAGCCCTTTCGCATCTGGTTTTTCCTACTGCGTAGATAGCGTCGAAGAAAACAAAAAATAAGTATATAAAAGAAATCTTTAATTTCTTTTTAAGTACTTAGTACTTCTTTAAGCATCATTTTAATACTTGACTCACCTTGCCTTTTAATTTCTCCAGTTACTCGATAGACACCCAACACTTAAGTTGCTGCTGACCCACAACCAGTTGAGAAAAATTGGGATACTGATGAGATGCAGCACTAAAGAAAAAGACCAAACAAAGAAGAGGTCAGAGCAGAGAAAGGTTGGTGGTGCAACCCTTACCTCAAAGAAGCGTTGTCCTGTTGATATTCTAATGAGAGCTGAAACACCCAAGCTTAAAAAAGTTTGACCTACAACCTCAAAGGTATGTACTTAATGATGTTTGTTGCAACTCAGATATTTCACCTTATACTTGCATTTTTTAATTTTTTTTCTAATATATTGCAGTTGGAGCAATCCTAGACAGGGACTTCCTCTCGAGTTGCTAATATCGACAATCCCTCTGATCGGGAAGTGGATCAGCCAGTTTATGCTGAAACAGAATTCCTTTAGCCTATTTAGACTACTCAGACTGTTAGTCCGTCTACTCTTGTTCCGACTTCGACTCAGAATCCATCATTGACAACAGCATCTCATATTTCGACCTCTTCTCCACTGGTACTTCTTTTGTTTAGATTTTCAATGTTAAGTTCCTTTCAAATGCCACTTGATCCTTATATTTTTCCTTTTTCAGATTCACTATATGCCTTTTCCTAGTGACGCGAGAGCTCACCAAGAATATGGGCCTGCATATGGATCAGGGTCGACTGCTGCAACTATCACTATTGTTCCTGGATATTTGACACAGAAATTCATCAAACTGTCAACACAGAAATCGTCGACAAAGACACTACTCCCGTACTATCGACACAGAAATTCGTCGATCAAGATACAGAACCACCGTTTAATGTTCCTTCTCCATGAGCTGAAAATTTGAATTTCGATGATATTGATTTTGACCTGGAAAATATCCTATCAGAAGTTCGACAGATTTATTTCTCTGAAGGAACTATGGCACTGTTTTTTAGTCCAGAGTTGAGCACTATTATCCCTCAAGCTGAGAACTCAACTCCGGCAGCGTCGACCAAAGAAGAAGAAGTTATAGAAGAAGTTACTTCCTCTGATTGCTCTTGTTATTGCTCTTGATTGCTTGAACCATTCTATTGAGGATATTGATAACAATACTGTCCTAAAGGCTTAACTTACTGATGCACTTGCCTTTCTCAATCAACATATTTTCTCCAACATGCATTCAACTCTTGGCTCATTTATTGAGGATGTCTCCTCCCACTTTTCCAGAATTCATGATGCTGACCAAGAACTAAACAAATTACTTGAGACTTTAGCTGACTATGATACTCAGCTGAAAAAATATGACATGGCTAAGTCTCAAGTCGTTGAGGTTTTGTCAAAGGGTCGGGTAAAAGAACAACAAATAGTGTCGAAGATTGCAACCTTAGAGAAAGAATTGGTTGATATAAAATCAGGAAAAACAAAGTCACATCTACCAATGCTGCTCTCTCTCTTCGACTGGACATGATTGAAAAGGCTTATGCTTCCAAACTTTTAGGTCGAGGTGCTTTAGTCGAAGCAGTCACACGAGCCATCAATACCAATGAAGCAGTGCAAGAGTCCTTAAGCCTGGATCAACGTCAACAGGATCTAAAACTCATGTTTAGAAGCTTACTCTAGTCCTCTTTTGCACTTATTTGTTTAGCATTCTCAACTTACTTTGTTTTAGTGACAATGGTATTTTTTGAGATACTTACCATTTACATGCATGGTTCGATTGCTATTTGTATCTCTTATTCCATATGCATTACCATAAAAAACTTAATCGATTTCAAAGGGTCCTTCCCAAATCACCCCTTAAAACTTAATTATTTCCAAGTATGAAACCATAGGTTTTACTAAATCACGTACTCCTCATGTGCTTCTTTTAAATTTTCAAATTTTGAAAGATGGTTATATGAAGATGAAACGGTTCTTGCATTTCTGGGAATGTTATAACATTTCTAATAGGATTTAATGGGCCTTTATTGATTCAAACCCTTTTATATTCTTAAGTCTTCATCATTGTTCATTACCTTCATTTTTTAGTGAACACTTCTAAAAAAATTCTTCATCTTCTGCAAAAACTTTTTCTCATTTTCTTGCAAATCCTTCTCCATTTGAAAATTTTATTTTCATGGCTACTCAATTTGGTCTTCACTCTAGTAGTACTCTGGCCGTTACAACTATCTTATCTTCATCTACTACTACAGCTGCAACTACTACCACCAATATTCTCGTTACTACCTCTACTGCAAGAACAACCATGGCATCTGCCTCTGTCTCTGCCGCCAGAACTGCTGCTACTGCTCCATGTGGAACCTTTGCTACTCCCGCTTTTTTGTCCCAGGAGGGTGTTAACAACATTCACATCGTAGATCCTCCACCTCTGGTGACCAGTGTGTCACAATTTTATAATGATGATGAGAATTTAAGAGCTCCTAATCCAGATATAGAAACTACCGCTTTATGGCGTAGCCAGTTACTACTTCCATTTCAAGTCTCCAATGTCATATATTCATTCCTAGGTCCAATCTCCACCTTAGAACAAATTGAGTTGATTTCTTCTTTCTTTTCTTCTCCTCCTGAACACCTTCCTTTAATTTTTTGTAAAAACATTAAGGCTACTTACTTTGCTAGTCGAGTCCTTAGGACGCACCCCTAAAAGAGTCGAGCTCATCTTTTTCGACATGGCTGTCGAAACTTTCTTCAACTTACAAATCTTTATGGAAGCCTCTACGTATAGTATCTGTTCTTCGACTTTCTACTTATGACCTTTCCTACACTACCCCTTTGCTTGGAGCTAGTTTATACTTTTTGTGCCCAGCCACAAATAATTTTCATTTTTCCTATGTGATGATGGGTCCGATCCTAATGGAAATCTTAGCTCCAACTGGCTTATCTCCTAATGGAGAAGATGTTTGCTGGACAATCCCATGTTTTAAAGATGTCTATGATATTAACTTCGACTCGACCTTCGTGTCGGGCTTCATTCAAAATAACATGGGTTCTGAAGGTGACCCTGTTACAGATAGTAAATACGTAGCCTTCCTCCTCTTGTGGCTCAATGCCTTTGTTTTTTGTCCAGAATCAATCCAAATAAAAAAAAGTAACTACCTTTCTTTAGCCATCATAATTCACCACAAAAAATACATCAACCTTCCCTCTCTTATTCTAGGTCAATTATATGAGGCACTTTCTTTAGTAGTTAGTGAGATTCGATGAGGAAAATCTTCAATTAATCCATTCGGTCCTCTTTGGATCGTCAATCTATGGCTTAAATCAATATTCGAACCTCAATTCACTGCCGCCTTTAAGTTTCCAAAAACTTCTCTTAAAGGTATTCAACTATCTACACTTTCATGGTCAAAACCAAAGGGTATGTCTTCTATTGATGCTTTTTGTCATTTTATTAAGCAACTCCTCAACATCAACAATGATTCTTCATGTCATCCTAACCCATTGTCATGTCGAAAGAGTACTGTGGGTTACCTCCATTTTCTCACTAGGCTCAAACCGGAAAACTAGGAAGCCCTTGATGGGCTATGGTAAAAAACTTTAACTCCTCAAGTCCTTCCTGTCGGACTTTCTCATGAGTCGACCATGGCTTTGAAAAAGAAAGGTTAAATTACACAGTTGGTCCCTACACTTTTAGTGAAATTGCAAATTGATCTCTACACTTTAAAAGTTTGTAATTGGGTCCTTAAAGAGAATTAAAATTTGTAATTTAGTCCCCGCCCTTCAAAAAGTGTTTGATTTAACAGAATATTCTCAGTATATTCTCTATTTTAACAAAATATTCTCAGCATATGCTGAGAATATTCTGTTAAATCAATAGTTTTTGAATAGCAGGGACTAAATTACAAATTTCAATTCTCTTTAGGGACCTAATTACAAACTTTTAAAATATAGGGACCAATTTGTAATTTCACTGAAAGTGTAAGGACCAACTATGTAATTTAACCAAAAAGAAACTTGTCACTTATTCCCCACAATATGTGTCGAGGCAATTTGATCATGCACAAGCATTACCTTCTCCTCTCTCCCTTTAAATTGGAGACCAAATGGTTCACTACGAAGTGTCAGATTTGATAGAATTTGACCATTTTTTGGACTTGAACTATCAAAGAGTAACTACCCAAAATCAAAGATATAACCTCAAATTCTGCTTCTTTTCAAACCTTGATTTTCATAAATAGTGGTTGAACTATTATGACACTCATTGCCCTTCAGTCGAGCAAGCACTTTCTATCTTGGTTCTTCCTTTTGCACAGACTACTATTGCGTCGAAGAAGACAAAAGGTGGGCACATCGACGAAATCATTGCCTTTGAAAAATATTATAAGGTAAAATGGCATTTCAGGAATGTAAGGTACGTCTTCATCAAGGCTTCATAGGTATGGGAAAAGAAAAAGGAAGCATATTTTCATAGATGTCTCGATCGTTACTTTATTATACAGAAAAAATATTTTATGAAAACATTCAAATTTCTTTCTTTTCCCAGTGCCCCTTTTGGCCTTGCTGATCAATTACCTGATCCTCCTAAAGGAGCTTTGGGAGTGGATTATCAACTTTGGAAAAAGGATCCTTGTACCTTAGGTATAAACACTAGTGCCATCTATTACTCAGGAGCCAGGGATAAAATTCATGGTCAGACGAGGATTGCTGAATATCCTCCAGGCACCATGTTTTCTTAACTGCTCGAGAAATTTTTAAGTCCTTATTCTTCTTATACCTATTTTATGATTCAGCTGCTCAACTAACATTCTAGCGGGCATTGCTCCCAACCCGAAACTAGTCGAGGAAAGCTGGAATTTGGATGAGGAAGCCACCCCAAAAAAACAAAATAAAAGAGAGATCGAGGTAGAGGAAGGTCGAGCGAGGCTACCCTTCCTTAAAAAAAGTGTAGTGCTGTCGACATCCTTATAGGGTAAAAATCCAAGAAGGTACAAAAATGTGATCTAGCTCCTCCTATCATAGTACTCTTTGCACTCTTCACCTTTGATAGTCAACTTAAATTATACATATTTGAATAATCTATTTCCTTTTTAGTCAAAACCTGCCAAACTTAGCTCAAAGTCTTAAGCTGAAACGCAAAGCTACTCTGAGCCAGGTGTCAACCTATTAGGTGTCGAGGCTGAAGTCACCCAACCTCCTCTAAAGGTTATTGTCTCTCTTCCTTTTTTTAAGTCTAATTCAGCCTACATCGTCGATTGCAGCTTCCCAGGCTTCTACTGACTTGCCAATGGTAATTGTACTTGCCATTCTTTTCTTTCTTTGATTACAAGCACATTTTTTTCTTTATATAACATAGATATACATTTTCCAGGTAAGTTATATACCTCTATTGACGGATGCCGAGACCTAGCAGGAATCTGGTCCTGTTTCGACATCAGCTGCAGCTACTTCAACCATTTTTCCTACCTAAAAGCCAGCTAATGTCAAACATGACGAGTCTTCTATTATTGTCCCTACTCCTGAAGCTGAAGACCTAAACTTTGATGACTTTGACTTCGACCTTGCCAACATCTTTTTAGAAGTTCGACAAGTGTATTTTTTCTAAGGGACAAGAGTTTTGTCTTTTTTGGTCAAGAAGCAGGAGTCCCCCAAGTGCAAGACACATCAAAAATTATTTCCACTCATGAAGAAGAAGTTACCTCTCCTGAGATGCAACTTCTACTAAGCCGTGACCCTTCAGTTGTCGAAAGGGTCAGTGGTGCACGAAATTTTAATTACACTTTTCACAACTCCGCACAACTAACCAGCAAATGTACTGGATCTTCCAAGTAATACCTTACGTGAGTAAGGGTCGATCCCACAGAGATTGTCGGCTTGAAGCAAGCTATGGTTATTTTGTAATTCTTAGTTAGGAGATTCAATTGATATAATTGATTTTGTTTATGAAAAGTAAATAACATGAAATAAATGGTACTTGTGATTCAGTAATGAGGAATACGTTGAGGTTCCGGAGATGCTCTGTCATCTGAATCTCTGCTTTCCTACTGTCTTCTTCTCCAAACACGCATGGCTTCCTTCAATGGCAAGTTGTATGATCCTCTCGGATGAAAAATACCAGGTACGATCTCTGCACGGCTAATCATCTGTCGGTTCTCACTAGCATCGGAATAGGATCTCTCTATCCTTTTGCACACTGTCACTGCACCCAACATTCGCGAGTTTGAAGCTCGTCATAGTCATCCCTTCCTAGATCCTACTCGGAATACCAGAGACAAGGTTTAGACCTTTCGGATCCCAGGAATGCTGCCAATTGGTTCTAGCCTCTACCACAAAGGTTCTAATCCCACGGACTCGGTCCATGGATTAGAGACCCAAGAGATACGCACTCAAGCTGTCGCCCAATGACTACGTTGTGCTCAGATAGATTGGGAGTGGTTGTCAGGAACGCGTTCATAGACTTGAGAATAATGATGAGTGTCACGGATCATCAGATTCTCTATATTGAAGTACGAGTGAGTATCTTAGAATAGAATCAAGCGTGATTGAATAGAAAACGGAAGTAATTGCATTAATCCATTGAAATACAGCAGAGCTCCTCACCCCCACCTATGGGGTTTAGAGACTCATGCCATAGAAGATACAATATGGAGTGTAAAATGTCATAAGGTACAAAATGAATCTCTAAAAGTAGTTTTTATACTAGACTAGTAACTTAGGTTTACAAAAAATGAGTAACTAAGTGCAGATAGTGTAGAAATCCACTTCCGGGACCCACTTGGTGAGTGTTTGGGCTGAGCTTTCAAGCTTTCACGTGCATATACCTCAAGTTGGAGTTAAACGCCACCCTGGGTGCCAAAATAGGCGTTTAACGCCAAGAATTATGCCAGTTCTGGCGTTTTACGCCAGAAAGTTTTTGTCTGGCTTTCAACGCCAGTTTGGGCCATCAAATCTCGAGCAAAGTATGGACTATTATATATTTCTGGAAAGCCCAAGATGTTTACCAACCAACGCAATTGAGAGCGCGCTAATTGGACTTTAGTAGCTCCAGAAAATCCACTTCGAGTGCAGGAGGGTCAGAATCCAACAGCATCTGCAGTTCTTTTTCAGCCTCCGAATCAGATTTTTGCTCAGGTCCCTCAATTTCAGCCAGAAAATATCTGAAATCACAGAAAAACACACAAACTCATAGTAAAGTCTAGAAATGTGATTTTTGAATAAAAACTAATAAAAATATATTAAGAAGTAACTAAATTATACTAAAAACTATGTAAAAACAATCCCAAAAAGGGTATAATTATCCGCTCATCACAAAACCAAACTTAAATTGTTGCTTGTCCCCAAGCAACTAAAAACAAAATAGGATAAAAAGAAGAGAATATATAATAAATTCCAAAATATCAATGAAGCTTAGTTCCAATTAGATGAGCGGGACTAGTAGCCTTTTTGCTTCTGAATAGTTTTGGCATCTCACTTTATCCTTTGAAGTTCAGAATGATTGGCATCCATAGGAACTCAGAATTCAGATAGTGTTAATGATTCTCCTAGTTTAGTATGTTGATTCTTGAACACAGCTACTTTATGAGTCTTGGTCGTGACCCTAAGCATTTTGTTTTCCAGTATTACTACCGAATACATAAATGCCACAGGCACATGATTGGGTGAACCTCTTCAGATTGTGACTCAGCTTTGCTAGATCCCCAGTTAGAGGTGCCCAGAGCTCTTAAGCACACTCTTTTGCTTTGGACCACGACTTTAACCACTCAGTCTCAAGCTTTTCACTTGGACCTTCATGCCACAAGCATATGGTTAGGGACAGCTTGATTTAGCCGCTTAGGCCAGGATTTTATTCCTTTGGGCCCTCCTATCCATTAATGCTCAAAGCCTTGGATCCTTTTTACCCTTGCCTTTTAGTTTAAAGGGTTACTGGCTTTTTTTGCTTGCTTTTTCTTTTTCTTTCTTTTTCTTTATTTTTTTCGCCATTTTTTTTCACTGCTTTTTCTTTCTTCAAGAATCGATTTTATGATTTTTCAGATTATCAATAACATTTCTCTTTTTTTTTTCATTATTCTTTCAAGAGCCAACAATTTTAACATTCATAAACCTAACTATAAAAAATATGCACTGTTCAAGCATTCATTCAGAAAACAAAAAGTATTGCCACCACATCAAAATAATTAGAGTAATTTCAAGATAAATTTTGAAACTATGCACTTCTTGTTCTTTTGCAAATAAAAACATTTTTCATTTAAGAAAGGTGAGGGATTCATGGAATCATTCATAGCTTTAAGACATAGACTCTAAACTTTATTGATCATGGAATAAAAATAAGACATAAAATAAACATAAAAGCAGACAAATAATAATAAAAGAAAGAAAATTAAAGACATAAAAATAAATGACTCTAATACTAATGCTTATGTAACTCTTAAGATAGGTTTCTAATAATAAAAGTTATCACAGAGTTAGGACTCAACAAACTTGATTTTGAGGGGTAGGTGATCCTTCAATTTGTGGGACGTCCAACTCTTCAAGGGACAACTTCTAACGCTTTTGCTCCTGTATCTCACGCCCTTGTTTCTCTTGTTTTATGAGCATTTTGCAGAGCATGCTGTTCTGATTCTGATGTTCTTCTTTGAGTTGATTCACAGCTTCTTGCAGCTTGGTGACAGATGCTTTTAAGCGGGCCCAATAGTCAAATTGAGGAATTTCTGGGAGGAGCTCTTCCGCCCCCCTCTTGATGAGGTTATCTTGAATTTGAGGTCCATCCATCACTTTTTTGGTGATTGGGCGTTCAACTGTGATATATTCATCCACACCCATCTATACCCCCGCATCTTTGCATAACAGACTAATCAAGCTTGGGTAGGCCAATTTGGCCTCAGTGGATTCCTTGTTTGCAAACATGTAAATTTCAACAGGGATTAGCTGATGAATCTCTACCTCCTTCCCCAGCATAATATAGTGAATTATCACTGCTCTCTTGATAGTGACTTCAGATCGGTTGTTGGTTGGGAGTATAGAACGCCCAATGAAATCCAGCCAACCTCTAGCAACTGGTTTGAGATCACCTCTCTTTAGTTGGTTTGGGACACCTTTTGAATTAGTAATCCACTTGGTTCCAGGGAGGCATATGTCCTCTAGAACTTGATCTAGCCTTTTATCCTTGGCCATTTTCCTATTAAAGGACTCTGGATCATCTTGTAGTTGAGGGAGTTTAAGAACTTCTCTCACTTTGTCAAAATGGAAGTAAATAATCTTTCCTTTGACCATAGTCCAAAAGGAGTAGAAAGCAGTTCCCTCTAATCTTTGCTTTTCTGTCATCCACAGATTTGCATAAAATTCCTGGACCATGTTTCTTCCAACATGTATCTCAGGATTAGCCAGGACTTCCCAGCCCCTGTTTTAAATCTGCTCTTAGATCTCCGGGTATTCATCTTCTCTCAGATTGAACCTTACTTCCGGGATCACTGATCTTCTGCACACAATTTTGAAATAATGGTCTGCATGTTCTTTGGTGCAAAACCTCTCATGCATCCATTGTGGTTTTGGATTGTTTTCTTTTTTGCCTCTTGGAGTGATTTGTTTTCCTTTAGGGGCCATGATCTTGGTCAGTGATCATGAAAAATCAAACCAAACTTAGAGGTTTGCTTGTCCTCAAGCAAAAGCAAAGAAAGAAGATGAGTAGATGGAGAGAGTGATTCGAATGATGGAGGAGGGGTGATGGCCGAATGCATAAATAAAGGGGAGGGAGGGTATGGTTTCGAAAAGATTTGAAAAAGATATGATTGAAGGATATGATTGATACAAGATAAACATGATATATAAAAAAGAAGATTACTTTCAAAAATAAAAGATATGAGGAAGTTAAATCTGAATTTTTGTTTATGCATCTAAGAAATAAAAGATAATATAAATGAATTGAAAAGATTTGAAAAGAAATTGAAAAGATAAATGAGTTTTTGAAAAAGATTTGAAAAGAATTTGAAGTAGAATCAATAAAAATTTATAAGTTTACGAATTTTTGTGAATGGGGTTTAAAAGATAAATGTTTGTAATGTTTGGATGCAGAAAATTTTGATTTAAAACATGAAAATTCGAAAAAATTTGAGTTGAAACGAAATTACCTCTCCCCTTAGCTGTTCTGGCGTTAAACGCCCATAATGATATCCATTATGGCGTTTAACGCCCATCTGGTGGCCAGAAATTCTTCTTCACTGAGCATTTTTCTGAACTCCCAGAATGCTACCAATTCTGGTGTTAAGCGCCCAGAATGCTGCCCATTCTGGCGTTTAACGCCCAGAATGCTACCTTTACTGGCGTTTTGACGCCAGTGAGCTCATTTCCTCTGTGATTTCTCTGTTTTATGTCTTTAACCTCCATTTTCCTGACTTTTTCACTGAAAATATATTAATTAACAAGGAAAACAAAATTAAAAAGACTTATCTAACTGTTACAAACATCTAATTATTGATAATGGCTAGGTTGCCTCCCAACAAGTGCTTCTTTACTGTCTTTAGCTGGACTTTTACTAAGCTTTTAACTTAGTCTCAGCTTTGAGCATTCTTGCTCAACATTGGCTTCAAGATAATATTTGATTCTTTGCCCATTAACAATGAACTTTTTGTCTGAATCAATATCTTGAAGCTCTACATAGCCATATGGTGACACACTTGTAATCACATATGGGCCCCTCCACCGGGATTTCAAT
Organism: Arachis ipaensis; assembly: GCF_000816755.2. NCBI lineage: Eukaryota > Viridiplantae > Streptophyta > Magnoliopsida > Fabales > Fabaceae > Arachis > Arachis ipaensis. Next base: position 32,368,164 of record NC_029790.2, read on the forward strand.
TTCCCGGGAAACAATCTGTCCTGTCTTAAAGACTCTAGATGACAGCCTTTTGTCATGCCATATTTTTGCTTTCTCCTTATAAATTTTTGCATTTTCGAAAGCATTGAGTCTGAATTCTTCCAGCTCATTCAACTGGAGTAATCTCCTCTCTCCAACTACCTTAGTGTCAAGGTTTAGGAACCTAGTTGCCCAGTAGGCCTTGTGTTCCAGTTCCACTGGCAGATGATAGGCTTTTTCATACACAAGCTGGTATGGAGAGGTCCTATAGGAGTCTTGAATGCTGTTCTGTATGCCCATTGAGCATCATCCAGACCTCTTGCCTAATCCTTTCTACGGGCATTTACAGTCCGCTCCAGGATTTATTTTAGTTCTCTATTTGAGACTTCAGCCTGCCCATTTGTCTGTGGATGATATGGAGTTGCCACTTTATGGTTAATTCCATATCGGACCAGAGCAGAGTCAAGCTGTTTATTGCAGAAGTGAGTGCCTCCATCGCTGATCAGTATCCTAGGGACACCGAACCTGCTGAAGATATGCTTCTGGAGGAATTTCATCACTGTCTTAGTATCATTAGTGGGTGTCACAATTTCCTCTACCCATTTAGATACATAGTCTACTGCCACTAAAATATAAGTGTTTAAGTATGATGGTGGGAAAGGCCCCATGAAGTCAATACCCCATACATCAAACAATTCAATCTCTAAGATCCCTTGTTGAGGCATGGCATAACCGTGAGGCAGATTACCAGCTCTCTGGCAACTGTCACAGTTACATACAAACTCTCAGGAGTCTCTATAGAGAGTAGGCCAGTAGAAGCCACACTGGAGAACTTTGGTGGCTGTTCGCTCACCTCCAAAATGTCCTCCATATTGTGATCCATGGTAATGCCATAGGATTTTCTGTGCCTCTTCTCTAGGCACACATCTACGGATCATTCCGTCTGCACACCTCTTAAAGAGATATGGTTCATCCCATAAGTAGTATTTTGCATCAGAAATCAATTTTTTCATTTGCACCTTGCTATACTCCTTGGGTATGAATATCACAGCTTTATAGTTTGCAATGTCTGCAAACCATGGTACTTCCTGAATGGCAAAGAGTTGCTCATCCGGGAAGGTTTCAGAGATCTCAGTAGAAGGGAGGGACGCTCCTGCTACTGGTTCTATCCGGGACAGGTGATCTGCTACTTGGTTCTCTGTCCCTTTTCTGTCTCTTATTTCTATATCAAACTCTTGCAGAAGTAACACCCAACTTATGAGTCTGGGTTTTGAATCCTGTTTTGTGAGGAGATATTTTAGAGCAGCATGGTTAGTGTACACAATCACTTTTGATCCTACTAGATAAGATCTGAACTTGTCAATGGCATAAAACACTACAAGTAACTCTTTTTCTATGGTTGTGTAATTCTTCTGTGCATCATTCAGAACACGGCTAGCATAGTAAATGACGTGCAGAAGCTTGTTATGCCTTTGTCCCAATACTGCACCAATGGCATGGTCACTGGCATCAGACATTAGTTCAAATGGTAATTGATAAACCACTATTTTATGGTTTATATTGTGTTTAATTGTGTGGTTTTATGATGATCCTGACCCACTTATTCATTAAAATAGCATGCATTTATATTTCCTTCCTGAAATTATTACATGAGTGAAAACTGCTTCCTAGAGACTTTTAATTATACATTTTACTTCTCCTTTATTCCATTCGATGCCGTGATCTGTGTGTTAAGCGTTTCAGGCTTTATAGGGCAAGAATGAGTTGGAGATTGGAAAGGAAGCTAGCAAAAATGGAAGGAACATAAGACATTGAGGAGATGACCAGCGAGAAGCGACGCGGCCGCATGGACGACGCGACCGCGCGGAGAAGATCAAATCGCAGTGACGCGGCCGCATGGATGACGCGACCACGCGAAATGGAAAAGCACGAGCGACGCGGAGGCGTGGACGACGCGTCCGCGTGGGAAAGCAGAAACGCGAATGACGCATCCGCATGAGCGATGCGATCGCGTGACGTGCGCGATCTGCATAATTTACAGATTCGCTGGGGGCGATTTTGGGCCCTATTTTGACCCAGTTTTTGGCCCGAAACAGCAGACTAGAGCCAGAGAACAAGCAAAAACCAAAGAGAACATTCATTCTACACAGTTTTAGTTTTTAGATCTAGTTTTACTCCTCCTCTAGGTTTTCTCTCTATACATTCATAGCTCTTAGGATTTTTAGTTTCTCTTGCTTTTTGCATTGGGATATTGAGAAGAGTTATTACCTCATCAAGACTTCGTCATTCTAGTTCGTTTTCTTTACTTGGCTTACTCTTCCATGTTCCTTGCTTTGTTTAATTTTACCATTGAAATATTTTTAGGATTATTTAATACAAGGATCACTTTTATTTTTAATTGATTATTTTTAATTTTTATTTACAATGTCTTTCTTTAATTCCTTTTCATATGCTATGAATTTTACCTTTACAATGAGTGAGTAATTCCCTAACTTGATGGGGAGTTGATTGAAAGGAACCCTTGAGTTGGAAGGTTCAAGAGAAAGGTTGTAATTGGGTTATTGTTAGATTGCTCTCTAATTCCTGACACCAATCCTCCCCAGAGTGGATTGGGACTTGTGAATAGAACAGCACTCCAACTTGTTTTACCTTCCCTTACTTAGTAAAGGATAACTAAACGAAATAACTCTTAATTGTCAACTAATCTTAAGAATGTTCCATCAAGAATAGGGCTTCCATGTAATCAACTCCCAGTCAAGGCTTTTATTTACATTATTCAATTTCATCAATTTAATTTCCTGTTTACTCAACTCAACCCTTTTCAAAAACATCTGATTAATAAAATAGCACCCTTTCCTGCAACTCGTTGGGAGACGACCTGGGATTCATACTCCCAGTATTTTAAATTTCAATTTTCTGTGACACCTTTCTAAATTGAGCGGTGGGTTTCTGGTGAGTTAAGAACTATACTTGCAACGCATATATTCTAATAATTTTTAATTCACCAATTTCTGCCCGCATCAGTAATGTCCAGTCTGGTGCAGAAATAACTGGTGCTGTGACCAGCTTAGCTTTCAGAGTTTCAAATGCCTGCAGACACTCCGTGTCAAAGACAAATGGTGTGTCAGCAGCTAGCAGATTGCTTAGAAGTTTTGCGATTTTTGAAAAATCTTTTATAAACCTCCTATAAAATCCTACATGTCCCAAAAAGCTTCTGATTGCCTTAACATTGGCAGGTGGTGGTAATTTTTCAATTACCTCTACCTTAGCTTGATCTACCTCTATTCCCTCGTTTGAAATTTTGTGCCCGAGAACAATTCCTTCAGTTACCATAAAGTGACATTTCTCCCAGTTTAAAACCAGGTTAGTCTCTTGGCACCTTTTCAAAACAAGTGTTAGATGGTCAAGACAGGAGCTGAATGAGTCTCCAAATACTGAGAAGTCATCCATGAAGACTTCTAAAAATTTCTCTACCATATCAGAGAAGATAGAGAGCATGCACCTCTGAAAGGTTGCAGGTGCATTGCACAGACCAAATGGCATCCTTCTGTAGGCGAATACTCCAGAAGGACATGTAAATGCTATTTTTTCTTGGTCCTGAGGATCCACTGCATTTTGGTTATAACCTGAATAGCCATCCAAAAAGCAGTAGTATTCATGACCTGCCTTTCTGGTGGCTGTATTGAGTCTTCTGTAGTCAATACACATATGTCACCCTGTAACTGTTCTTGTAGGAACCAGTTCATTCTTTTCATTATGAACCACTGTCATGCCTCCCTTCTTGGGGACAACTTGGACAGGGCTCACCCAGGGGCTATCAGAAATAGGATAAATAATCCCAGCCTCTAGTAACTTAGTGACCTCTTTCTGCACCACCTCCTTCATGGTTGGATTTAGCCGCCTCTGTGGTTGAACCACTGGCTTAGCATTATCCTCCAATAGGATCTTGTGCATGCATCTTGCTGGGCTAATACCCTTAAGATCACTTATGGACCACCCAAGAGCTGTCTCGTGTGTCCTTAGCACCTGAATTAGTGCTTTCTCTTCTTGTGGATTCAAAGCAGAGCTTATGATCACCGGAAAAGTGTCACCTTCTCCCAAAAATGCATATTTTAGGGATGGTGGTAGTGGTTTGAGCTCGGGTTTAGGAGGCTTATCCTCTTCCTGAGGAATTTTCAAAGGTTCTTCTATTCTCTCTGGTTCCTCCAGATCAGGCTGAACATCCTTAAAAACGTCCTCTAGCTCTGATTCGAGATTCTTAGTCATATTGACTTCTTCCACCAAGGAATCAATAACATCTGTGCTCAGGAAGTCTTTTGGTGTGTCTGGATGCTGCATGGCTTTGACAGCATTCAACTTAAACTCATCCTCATTGACTCTCAGAGTTATCTCTCCTCTTTGGACATCAATGAGGGTTCATCCAGTTGCTAGGAAAGGTCTTCCTAAAATGAGAGTTGCACTCTTGTGCTCCTCCATTTCCAGCACTACAAATTCAGTAGGAAAGGCAAATGGCCCAACTTTGACAATCATGTCCTCAATTATGCCTGATGGGATTTTAATGGAGCCATCAACAAGTTGGAGGCATATCCGGGTTGGTTTAACTTCATCAGTCAAACTAAGCTTTTTGATAGTGGATGCAGGTATTAGGTTGATACTTGTCCCAAGATCACATAGAGTTGTCTTGGTACAAGCATCCTCTAATGTGCATGGTATCATAAAGCTTCCGGGATCTTTAAGCTTCTCTGGTAAGCTTTTCAGAATGACTGCACTGCATTCTTTAGTGAGGAAAACTTTTTTAATTTCTCTCCAATCCTTCTTATAGCTTAAGATCTCTTTCATGAACTTAGCATAAGAGGGTATTTGCTCAAGTGCCTCTGAAAATGAAATCTTTATTTCAAGAGTCCTGAGATAGTTTGTAAAACGGACAAATTGTTTATCCTGTTCCGCTTGGCGGAGTTTCTGAGGATAAGGCATCTTGGCTTTATATTCTTCAACCTTGGTTGTTGCAGGTTTATTTCCTACAGAAGTGGTTGGAGAAGCCATCTTAAGGGGGTTGTTATCAGCACTTGCAAGAGTCTGACCCCTTTATGGCATTTGAACGCCATAATTGGGGGCTGTATGGGCGTTTAACGCTAGATTGCCACCCTTTTCTGGCGTCTAGATGCCAGAATTGGCTGTCCCTTGGGCGTTTAACGCCACTTTTCCACCCTTTTCTGGCATTTGAACGCCAGAATCATTCCTCTCTGGGCTCTTACTGTCCTCAGAGGGATTTTGGGCAGTGGTTTGGTTATCCTTTATTAGCTGTTCCTTTCTTGGCTTCCTACTACCTTGGATAGATACATTCAGTATTTTCTCACTCCTTAATTGAACTGCTTGGCATTCTTCTGATCCAATTGTGCTTCCATATTTTGGTTGGCATTTTTAGTGTCTTGGAGCATCTCTTTGAATTCTGCGAACTGTTTTGTTATAATAAACAATTGCTGATTGAGTTCAGTAACTTGTTCTTGAGGACTAAGTTCAGTAGATACTGCTTTAGCCTCTTCTTTCAGGGAGGACTCACTGCTTAAATACAGATGCTGATTTCTAGCAACTGTATCAATGAGCTCTTGAGCCTCTTTGATGGTCTTTTTTATATGTATAGATGCACCAGCTGAGTGATCTAGAGATATTTGAGCTTTTTCTATAAGCCCATAGTAAAAGATGTCTAACTGCACCCATTCTGAAAATATTTCAGAGGGGCATTTCCTTAGCATCCCTCTATACCTCTCCCAGACATTAAAAAGGGATTTATCATCCTCTTGTTTAAAGCCTTGGATGTCCAGCCTTAGCTGTGTCATCCTTTTTGGAGGGTAATATTGATTCAGGAATTTGTCTGATAACTGTTTCCATGTTCTTATGCTTGCTATGGGTTGGTTATTTAACCACCCCTTAGCTTGATCTTTTACAGTAAATGGAAACAGTAATAGTCTATAGACATCCTGATCCACTTCTTTATCACGTACTGTGTCAGCAATTTGTAAAAATTGTGCCAGAAACTCAGTAGGTTCTTCTTGTGGAAGACCGGGATACTGGCAATTTTGCTGCACCATGATAATGAGCTGAGGATTTAGCTCAAAACTGCTTGCTCTGATGGGGGGTATATAGATACTACTCCCGTATGCAGTAGTAATGGGGTTAGTATATGACCCCAGAGTCCTTCTGGACTGTTCATTTCCACTTAGGTCCATGATGGAGAAAAGGAAAT
>NC_029790.2:32374497-32382629 GCF_000816755.2 Arachis ipaensis
ATAAATAAAAATAAAAAAATAAGATAAAATAAAATAATTAGAAATATAAATTTTGAAAACTAAAATAATTACTTAATTAAGAAGATTTGAAAAACTTTGGATAGGATTTTTGAAAAGAATTTTGAATTTTGAAATTTCAAAACTAAGATAAGATAAAATAGGAATTTTAAAATAAAAATCTGAATTTTTAAATGAAATTTTCGAAAATTCAATTAAATAAATAGAAAAGATAATTTTTTTGAATTTAATGAGGAAAGAGAAAAAACAATAAGATGACATCAAACTTAGAATTTTCAGATCAAAACAAAGAAAGCAAACAGAAAAACTTTGAGTGTCAAGATGAACACCAAAAACAAATTTTAAAAATTTTTAAGAAAATAGAAACACAAAGGACGCCAAACTTAAAAATTTTTGTATTTTGGACACTAATAATTCGAAAATGTATAAGATAAACAGCAACAAATATCAAACAAGAAATTTTAAGGATCAAATAAGAAAAATTATCAAGAACAATTTGAAGATCAATAAGGAATTAAGAACATGTAATTCGAAAAATTGAAAAAAAATAAAAATATACAATTAACACCAAACTTAAAATATGAAACTAAACTCAAACAAAAGACTAAATTATGAAGTTATTGGTTTTAAAAAATTTTTTTGAAAATAATTTAGAAAAAGAAAATAAGGATTCTAAAATTTTAACCAAAAACAATAATAGAAGACTCTAAACCAAAAAGATAAATTTTTCCTAATCTAAGCAACAAAATAAACCATAAGTTGTCCAAACTCGAACAATCCCCGGCAACGGCGCCAAAAACTGGGTGCACGAAATTGTGATTACACTTTTCACAACTTCGCACAACTAACCAGCAAGTGCACTGGGTCGTCAAAGTAATACCTTACGTGAGTAAGGGTCGATCCCACAGAGATTGTCGGCTTGAAGCAAGCTATGGTTATTTCGTAACTCTTAGTCAGGAAATTAGTAATAAAAATAATTGTGTTTATGAAGAATAAATAACATAAAATAAATGGTACTTGTAATTCAATAATGAGAAATAGGTTGAGGTTCCGGAGATGCTCTGTCATCTGAATCTCAGCTTTCCTACTGTCTGCTTCTCCAAACACGCACAGCTCTTTCCATGGCAGGCTGTATGATCCTCTCGAATGAAAAATACCAGGCACTGTCACCACACGGCTAATCATCTGTCGGTTCCCACTAGGGTCGGAATAGGACCCTTGTCCTTTTGCACACTGTCACTGCGCCCGACATTCGTAGGTTTGAAGCTCATCACAGTCATCCCCTTCCAGATCCTACTCGGAATACCACAGACAAGGTTTAGACTTTCCGGATCCCAGGAGTGCTGCCAATTGGTTGTAGCCTATACCACGAAGGTTCTAACCTCCGGATTCGGTCTGTGGATCAGAGTCCCAAGAGATACATACTCAAGCTGTCGCCCAATGACTACATTGAGCTCAAATAGAATGGGAGTGGTTGTCAGGCACGCATTCATAGATGTGAGAATAATGATGAGTGTCACGGATCATCATCTTCTCCGGATTGAAGTACGAATGAGTATCTTAGAATAGAATCAAGCGTGATTGAATGGAAAACAGTAGTAATTGCATTAATCCATTGAAACACAGTAGAGCTCCTCACCCCCAACCATGGGGTTTAGAGACTCATGCCGTCAGAAATACAATTTGAAGTGTAAAAATGTCATAAGGTGCTGAATGAATCTCTAAAAGTAGTTTTTATACTAGACTAGTAACCTAGGTTTACAGAAAATGAGTAACTAAGTGCAGATGGTGCATAATTCCACTTCTGAGACCCACTTGGTGTGTGCCTGGGCTGAGCTTTCAAGCTTTCACATTCATATGCCCAAAGTTGGTGTTAAACGCCACCCCAGGTGCCAGAATGGGCGTTTAACACCGAAAAAGGTGCCAGTTCTGGCGTTTTACACCAGACAGTTTTAGGCTGAATTTAGACGCTGGTTTGGGCCATCAAATCTCGAGCAAAGTATGGACTATTATATATTGCTGGAAAGCCCAGGATGTCTACTTTCCAACGCAATAGAGAGCGCGGCAATTGGGCTTCTGTAGCTCCAGAAAATCCACTTCGAGTGCAGGAGGGTCAGAATCCAACAGCATCTGCAGTCCTTTTGCAGCCTCTGAATCAGCCAGAAAATACCTGAAATTACAGAAAAACACACAAACTCATAGTAAAGTCCAAAAATGTGATTTTTGAATAAAAACTAATAAAAATAAAATAAAAAATAACTAAATTATACTAAAAACTACTTAAAAACACTGCCAAAAGGGTATAATTATCCGCTCATCAGGCGCCAAAAATCAAGCTATGGTTATCTTGTAATTCTTAGTCAAGAGATTCAATTGATATAATTGATTTTGTTTATGAAAAGTAAATAACATGAAATAAATGGTACTTGTGATTCAGTAATGAGGAACAGGTTGAGTTTCTGGAGATGCTCTGTCATCTGAATCTCTGCTTTCCTACTGTCTTCTTCTCCAAAAATGCATGGCTTCCTTCAATGGCAAGCTGTATGATCCTCTCGGATGAAAAATACCAGGTACGATCTTTGCACGGCTAATCATCTGTCGGTTCTCACTAGCATCGGAATAGGATCTCTCTATCCTGTTGCACACTGTCACTGCGCCCAATATTTGCGAGTTTGAAGCTCGTCACAGTCATCCCTTCCCAGATCCTACTCGGAATACCATAGACAAGGTTTAGACCTTCCGGATCCTAGGAATGCTGCCAATTGGTTCTAGCCTCTACCACGAAGGTTCTAATCCCACGGACTCGGTCCATGGATTAGAGACCCAAGAGATACGCACTCAAGCTGTTGCCCAATGACTACGTTGAGCTCAGATAGAATGAAAGTGGTTGTCAGGCACGTGTTCATAGACTTGAGAATAATGATGAGTGTAACGGATCATCAGATTCTCTATATTGAAGTACGAGTGAGTATCTTAGAATAGAATCAAGCGTGATTGAATAGAAAACGGTAGTAATTGTATTAATCCATTGAAACACAGCAGAGCTCCTCACCCCCACCTATGGGGTTTAGAGACTCATGCCGTAGAAGATACAATATGGAGTGTAAAATATCATAAGGTACAAAATAAATCTCTAAAAGTAGTTTTTATACTAGACTAGTAACTTAGGTTTACAGAAAATGAGTAACTAAGTACAGATAGTGCAGAAATCTACTTCTAGGACCCACTTGGTGAGTGTTGGGCTGAGCTTTCAAGCTTTCACGTGTATATGCCTCAAGTGGGAGTTAAACACCACCATGGGTGCCAAAATGGGCGTTTAACGCCAAGAATTATGCCAGTTCTGGCATTTTACGCCAGAAAGTTTTTGGCTGAATTTCAACGCCAGTTTGGGCCATCAAATCTCGAACAAAGTATGAACTATAATATATTGCTGGAAAGCCCACAATATCTACTTTCCAATGCAATTGAGAGCTCGCTAATTGGGCTTCTGTAGCTCCAGAAAATCTACTTCGAGTGCAGGAGGGTCATAATCCAACAGCATTTGCAGTCCTTTTTCAGCCTTTGAATTAGATTTTTGCTCAGGTCCCTCAATTTCAGCCAGAAAATACCTGAAATCACAGAAAAATACACAAACTCATAGTAAAGTCCAAAAATGTGATTTTTGAATAAAAACTAATAAAAATATAATAAAAAGTAACTAAATTATACTAAAAACTATGTAAAAACAATGCCAAAAAGGGTGTAAATTATCCGCTCATCAGTCAGCATTGTTCTTGAATGCCTCAATCATTCCTTAGAAGAGATCAATAATAATGTTGACCTGAAAGTTCGACTATTAGCCGCCCTCAATTTTTTGAACCAAAAAATTTTGACCGATGCCTTGACAACCTTAGAAACTTTCGTAGAAGATATTTACAATCATATTGACAAGGTCAACTCTGTCAAAAAAAGCTTCAACAAAGCAATTGAGACTTTGGCTACCCATGATAGACAGTTAAAGATATGCGAAATAGCCAAATCTTAAATTGAAGAAGTCTTATCAGAAGATCGAGTTAAGGAGAAGAATATAGTCACTAAAGTCGAGATTCTTGAAAAAGAGTTGGCTGAGTTGAAGGTAAGCAAAGCAAAGGTCAAAGCTACAAATGTAGATCTTAATTAGCGACTTCAGAAAATAAATCAGGTTCATGAATCCAAGACTTTAAGTCGTACTACTCTTATAGAAAATGTCAATCAATCAATCAAGGCCAAAGAGGACACTATCGAAGAAGCTGCTGCCTTAGGTCGAAAACAAGAAGATCTTAAGCTTAACTTTAAAACATTGTTCTGAATTATTGTATTTATTGGAGCTTTAAATATGAACTTTTCTTTTTCTACAGTCCTTTCATACTTCTATTAATGACAATGATATAAATTTAAATATTTACCATTTATATGCCCTATTTGTCGAGCAGTTTTTATATTTTTTAACTCATAAGCATTGCCATTAAATACCTTTCCGACATTAAAAGGTCCTTCCCATAAGGGAGACCACTTTCCTTTAATTTGCTCGGTCGGGAGGACTAATTTTAATACCAAGTCACCAACCATAAATATTTTCTTTTTTACTTTCTTGTTCTATGACTTAGCCATGTTATCATTTTGCCTCAACATAATGATCAAAAGCTGTTACTCGAGATTGGTATAATTGATCTAACTCATTAATCATGCTCGACCGATATTATTCGACCGGTAAATCATTTTGTCTCACCACTCTAACTGTTTGCAAATTTATTTCAAGTGGTAAAACTATTTTATGACCATATACTAGCTCATAGGGAGTCAATCCTGTGACTTCTCGGGGGAACATCTATAAGCCCATAATACTTGACTCGACGTATTATGCCAATTTTGAGGTTGTCTCCCTATATGCTTCTTAATCAAACTAATTAAAAATTTCACAGTTTTGACTTGGCCATTTGCTTGTCCATAATACGGGGTCAAATGTATCAATTTAATTCCTCTTGACTCTGTATATCCCTTGACTTGTCAACCTGTGAACATAGTTCCTTGGTCTGTAGAGTTTGAGGGATACCAAACCTATAGATAATCGATTCTTCAACAAAATCAATTATTTTGGATTTTGTAACTCTTTCATGGGTATAGCTTCCACTCACTTGGTGAAGTAATCGACCTTGACTAGAATGAATTTATGTCTCTTAATCGAAGGGGGATGAATCATTCCTATTAAATCTAAGGCCGATCCTCTAAATGGCCAAGGTTTAATTATAGCATGCAAATCTCTCGCAGGGACTCCTTAAATTGGTGTATTCCTTTGACATTGATCACAACATTGAGAAAAATTAATACAATCCTTCATCATTGAAGGGCAATACAGTTCTTGTCAAGCTCTAATGTAATTTTCGACCAGCTTGATGATCACCACAAATTCCTTTATGCGCTTCAGTCATAGCTAAATATGCATCTTGCACATTCAAACATTGGAGTAAAGAATCATTGACACTTTTCTTGAAATGATCACCTCCAACCAATACAACGATTAATGCTAAATATTTGGTTTCTCGATTTACTCTTTGATTAGGATTTTGATGGAAGTTAATGATCTTATATCTCCAATCATTTGGATCCAGGGTGTTTGCACAACAAACCCCTCTTACTTCTAAAGGAGTTAAGTTGGTTTTAATTTCGTTAAACTCCTTTATTAACTTGGGAGATATTATATAGCCAGAAGCCATTTGAGCTAAATCATTCGTGTCTTGATTCGACTCCCTAAATATGTGCTTAGTAGAAACTGAGTCGAACTCAACTAATAGTCGAACAACTATCACAAAATACTTGGCCAGATTCTGACTAATAACACGATAGTTTTTAGCCAATTGTTGAATCACTAACTATGAATCTCCCAGCATTATGACTGTTCTAACTTCTTTCTCAATTAAGAGTTCTTGGCCAATGATTAAAGCCTTGTATTCTACTTCATTATTTGATGATCCTGACTATAGTCGAAACATAAATTTAGTCGAAATATTATCAGGGGTGATTAAGACTATTCCCACTCCCAGTTTGTTTTGTTGTTTTGACCCATCGAAAAATAACTTCAAAGATTTGAGTTCAAGATACTCAATTTTGGGTTATTCATCAATCTCGACACAAGGATGATTTGCTAAGAAATCAGTGATTACTTGCCCTTTGATAGCCTTGGTAAGGACATAAACAAAGAATATTCAATTAATCCCAACATCTATTTGCCAATTCTTTCTCTTAATATTGGATAAGAAAGCATATTTTTGATAACTTCATATTTCGACACAACATAAACATTCCTTCTAATTAAATAACTTTTAAGTTTAGTACAAGATAAATAAAAGGCCAAAAAAGCTTTTCGACTGCACTATATCTAGTTTCTACAATAGTTAACATTCAACTCAGATAATAAACTACTTTCTTGTTTCCATCTCTGTCCTCTTGAGCCAGCATGCTCCCTGGAGTTGTATCCGATGCAGCAATATATAATTTTAGTGGTCGACCTTGTTGGTGCGGTCAAATACTTCTTTATTTGGTCGAAAGCCTTCTGGTGCTCCTCCTCCTATCTGAATTCTTCTCCTTTTTTCAATTTTAATAGAGGAGTAAATACTTTCGTTTTCACAGATAAATTTGAAATAAAGCGTCGGAGAAAATTTACTTTACCTAAGACAGAATGTAGTTCTTTCTTATGTCTAGGAGGGGACGAGTCGAAAATAGCTTGGCATTTATTGATGTCGATGGCCGCTGCCTTTTTCTGCACAATAAATGCCAGAAAATTTTCTGCATATACACCAAAAGTACATTTTAATAGGTTCATCTCGAGTCGATGATATCTCATCTCTTGAAAAGCAATCTCTAAATAACACATATGAGCTTCTTTCGACTCTGATTTAACTACCACATCATCGATGTAAAATTTCATAAACTTACTAATAAAATCATGGAAGATCGAGTTCATCGCTCTCTAGTAAGTAGCTCCAGCATATTTCAAACCAAATGATATAACTAACCATTCATTAGTGGCAATGTCTCTAGGGCATCGAAAGGCTGTCTTTGACATATTTTCCTGGGATATGAATATTTGGTTATATCTTGAATATCCATTCATGAAGCTCAGAAGTTCACTTCCTGTGGCAGAGTCGATCAACATCTCTACAATTCGCATGTGATACTCGTCTTTTAGTGTAGTCTTATTCAAATTCCTGAAATCAATACAAACTCTTAACTTTCTATTTTTCTTAATAACTGGAACAATATTAGCAATTCATTTGACATACTTGGCTGTGCGGATGAAACCAGCCTGTTCGACCTCCTTGTTCTTCACCATAATTTTAGGAGCAAAACATCTAGGAGCTTGCTTAATTGGTCAATCATTCTCTACAAGAAGGAGCTTATGTTTGACTAAAGATCTGTCCAAACCAGGCATCTCTTCATATTGCCAAGTGAAACAATCTTGGTATTTCTTTAAGGCCTCAAATAAAGTCTTTCTTGAATTCAGTATCTAGGTATCGACTAATGTAAGTCACTCGTTCTTTTCCATCAATTTCGACTTCTTTGAGAGGATCTTGTACTTCAACCTTTTTATTATGCAAATCTTCAGAAATTAAATTGGACCTTTCAAACCATAAGGGATCGAGGTCATATATACAATCTAGTGTACGTTCTCCCGTGCACTCCTTCTTCTCAGCCATGTAGGCTAAGAGTCGAGCCCAATGGCTCAATAGATCCATTCAAGTAGCATGATGGCCAAGTTCTCCTTGGCCTTAGGGACCAATTTCATACCATGGGCCCTACATAGAAACCTTTGATAAGACTGGAATCAAATGTGCTCATATCAATATCTATCGGTTAGACACTGGTATGATATTCTTTGAACCTGACATTCATTTGCTCGACATAACAGGGGCTATTGTCAGCTTCAATTTCTTCGAACATCTTCATCCCATAGCACCAACTTCTGATGCAAAGTCGAGGGAATTGCCCCTACACCATGGATCTAATCGCTTCCCAAAAGCATATTAAACATTGCCTTGGTAGGTACTACTATGAACACTGTTGGTCGTTCGACGCTTCCGACTTTAACTCTAAGTGGG
>NC_029790.2:32382655-32393546 GCF_000816755.2 Arachis ipaensis
GCGGTTGTCGGCTTACCATTGAATCTAATAACAACCAAGTTTGTCTTAATCAAATCCTCGATTGTTTTCTAGAATAATGCGAGCATACTTTCAGGTAGCAAATTAATTGCTGCTTCCCCATCGACCAAGATGCGATTAATCACCAATCCTTCAACTTTTGCTTTAATATGCAATGGTTGAAGATGACCTTTGGTTATATTATTAGGACTTTCAAATAACCCCTCCTTCATCATGCTATTTTCTACAAATCGACATTAATCACCTAGAATTATGCCATCACAATCTCTTCGAGACAACTCCAAGGCCCTTCAGGATTGCCCTGGAAGTCAAAAGGGAGAATAAAAACTCTGGTAACATACCCAAAATCAGTTTATCCAAACATCACATCTAGATCATCCTCAAAACCAGAGTCAAAGTTTTCTATCACTTCCTCTTCTTCTTCTTTTCCTTTGGGGATCAACTTAATAGCCGATATCTCCTTTGACTCCTCCGTCTCCTGGTCTTTGCTCGAGGACACCTTGTCTCCTCTCTGTTCCTACTTCTGAGGTGACTTACTTTCTTTGCTCAATTTTGGATAAGGCCCATGTGTATCGGCATAAGAATTTTGCGTTTGGGCCACAGCTCTTGAAATGAAGGGAGATCTTTCTAGAAAATTGTGTCGAGAACTTCCTCGACCATTGCCCTTTTTACTTGCTCCTCATCTAGAGCCTCCTCTTTTTTGGACTCCAACCCAATTTCCAAAACCTCCCCTAGAAACATTGAAATTGTAATTCGTGGAGTAGTTTGAGGCATTGTTGTGTATCCATTTGTTGTTCAATACATTGGATGGAGGTACTCTAGTTCGACTCGACACCCCCTAGGATTTTTGGTCGACTGTCACCATTGTGTGCATCTATTGTTTGACGGGAGCAACTACAGGCTTTCGACCTTTAATACCTTGTTTCAGTCGAACTTGTCTTAATTCTTCCTGATGAACATGCTCTCTACTCTTTTTTATATTAGTCTAAAGCCTTAGCAGCTGAAGTGTCGAAAAAGGTACTACATCAAGAACATATAGCTACATTTCTTTCCTCATCCCTTTGTCTTAAGAAAAAATATAATAGGTCTTCTCCTGCCTTTGGATAAATAGACCTTTCTGCTTCAAACATGGCTAGCTTCAACTGCTCATCTTTCTTTACAAGTTCAACTAAAGCCATGTTAACTGTAAACGCCACTTCTTTTGTTTCATCAAAATTCAATGTGGCTTGGAAGGCATCGAAATCCACCTTCATTTCAGGCTTATCAGCAAACTTAAGTCAACTTTTGTCAATAGCCTTTTGTATCAAGTCCCTGAAACAAACACAATTGTTAGTATAATATCCAACATCTTGATATAATTTGCAAACTTTTTATTTCTAATTTCTAAAACAGATGGTATTCTTTTTCCTTCAAGGAGTAAAAGTTGTTTATCTTTTAACATGTCGAAGATATGTTCAACTTTTGTTAGGTCAAAAGAATAATTCTTTCCTCCTGACAAAGGAGTCTTATATTTTGCCAAATTAAGAGATCGACACAAATAAGGAGCCCATCTTTTAATTCTACAGCAAAAGCAGATTCACTGTTTGACTCTTTCTCATTCATGTAGTCAATGTAGTTCATCTTTTTATTGAAAAAAAGGTTTTTGTTTTGTTCGACTCTAGTTCTTCTTTTTCTTTATTCAATTTTTCAATTTACTGTACTATATCAGCCAACTGAGCTAAGTCAAGAAATTGTTAATTTACTAATTTCTTTCAAATATTAAAACCAAGCTCATTGATGGCTATCTTGACTATTTCAGGTTCAGAAATGGGTGTAAAATATTTATTTTTCATATTTTTCAACCAGATAAGATAGTCATCTATTGATTCAGTTTTTTCTCTCTTCACTGTGAATAAGTCGCACAAAATCAACTTCATATCTCCCTTAAAGAATTGATCATGAAAACTTTTTTAATTGAACCCAACTATGAATTGAATTAGTTTGTAAATTTGAAAACCAAGTAAAAGCATTCTTTGTTAGTGAAAAGAGAAAATATCTCATTTTTAAATATTCATTATTGGCCAGCTCGCTTATTTCGACTAAATATTGAGCAAAGTACTTTACAATCGATTTTTCACTTTCTCTAGAAAAATTTGTAAGAGATTTAGGAGTTTTGATTCCCCTGAAAAATTCAGCCTACAATACATAATCTGAAATGTGAGATATAAAATAAATTTGGTTTGTCACCCCTATATTTAACCCTGCTCTATTCAGGATTTGCTCAACAGCTTGAGTTATATTTTGGCCATAAGTTTGAGCAGCATTGTTTGCTCTGGTTTCATTTAATACCCTATTTGGATCTTTTTCCCTATTCAACATTAGAGGAGGATTATTAACGTGACTCCCAATAACTGAGTAAAAGGTTGATTAATTGTTCTTGCAATATCGCCGACTCATCGAGCATCTTGCTCTATTCTAGTATTGTTATTTTCTAACATGGAGTTTAACACCGTAGCCATCTATTGAATTAGCATATTTAATAAATCGTGATAGATGTCCTCGATTTGTTGTCTAAATACGGCCAACGATTTGACCGTATTAGTCGATGATGTCTCGACAGAAATCCGCCTCGACATCTCTGGGAATATAGAGGCACGTGTCCTTCCTCTTGGTATTCTGGGTACACCTTGTGTCGAAGTGAAATTTGACATTGTAAGAATAGGTTGTGACATGGGAACAATTCCCAAATATGGAGGGTTATTCATTAAGTGTTGATAGGCATTATAGTTTGCCATGCCAGGGTTATAATGGTATGTCCCGATGAAGAGATATCCTGGGAGTGGTGCTGGATTATACAAAAGGTTATTCTTTATGGTAGCACCTCCTGTGTTTTCCATGTTAGAATTTTCTATAGGTTGAGAATAATTTAGGGGCAACTCATATGGAAGTTATGTAATGGGTACAACTGTTGGAATCCCTTCTATTACAATTGAAGTTGTTTGTTGACTAAGGGTACTAATAGATGGAACGCCCTCTGTCTCAGGACCTCTTGTAAAATTTCCAATATCATGATTCAATGTATCTGTCGAAGTCGAGGCTCTATCAGACATTATCAATTTGCCACTGCATAATTCCATGCAAATTCTGACATATTACTTAACCCAAGATCTCACTGGCCATGTGCTAATTAGATTTTTGATGGTTTAGAATTCCTCAATAAATCCTCGTTGCAAGTATAGTATCTAAACCAACAAAGAATCCTTTCATGCAAAAAATTGTTTGTCACAAGTAACAAACCCCAATAAAAATAATAAGCAAAGTATTCAAACATCGGGTCGTCTCTCAAGGAATTGTAGGGAAGTATGTTACTATTGGTTATGGAAAAGTATATTTTTTTGGATTTTTGAAATAAGGAACAAGGAAAGTAAATGACAAGAAAGTAAACTAATAGCTAAGAAAGCTCTTGGCAAGGTATGAAAATTAGAAGTCCTATCCTCATTATCCTCCTCAATTGTGACATCAATTATCCATTGCTCCCACTTAGTTAACCTCTAATTATGAAGAAAAGTCAAGTGGATAAATCAATTTGATACCTCAAGTCCTAGTCAACTCCTAAGGAAAGACTAGCTTTAGAGGGATTCAAATCAACTAGCAACTTTCAATTATCAATCAACAAAGGAGCTTGATAACTCAAGAGTCTCCAATTACTCAATCTAAGCTAAGAACATAAAAAGCTAGTTTAAAATCCAACCAAGCATTTCATCAAACACTTGATGGGTGCAAAGTAAAAGCATAGAAAAACAATAGAGAATGTAAAAACTAAAACCAACAATTGCAAGCATCAATGATAACAAATAAAGGAAGAAGCAATAAACATGAAATACCTCAAATTGCATTAAAAGGGAAATCAAATCTAACATGAGAATTCATAAACTAAAATAGCAACATAAAGAGATCAACAAGAGAAATAGATAAACTAAAGTACTAGAACAAATAAAAGTAGAAGAGAAACTAAATTGCAATAAGATAAAATTCAGAATTTGAGAAGAACTAAACCTAAAATCCTAAAACCTAGAGAGAGGAAAGAGCCTCTCTCTCTCTCTAGAAAACTACATCTAAAACCTAAAATTATGTAAATGAATGTTATGTGAATGAATGAATGATTCCCCCACTCTTTAACCTCTAATCTGTGTTTTCTGGGCCGAAAACTGGGTCCAAAACCAGCCCAAAATCGCCCCCAGCGTCTTCTGTAATTTCTGCACGTGGCGCATGTCACGCGTACGCGTAATGCACGCATGCGTGTCACTTAACTGCTTGGAAACTATGGAAAATTGCATATCATTTTGAAGCCCCTGATGTTAGCTTTTTAACGCAACTAGAACCACCTCATTTGGACCTTTGTAGCTCAAGTTATGGTCGATTTAGTACGAAGAGGTCAGGCTTGACAGTTTAGCAATTCCTTTAATTTCTTGTATTCCTTCTACTTTTGCATGCTTCCTTTCCATCCTCTAAGCCATTCATACGCTATAAACCCTGAAAACACTTAGTAAACATATCACGGCATCGAATGGTAATAAGAGGGAATTAAAATTAGCGAGTTTAAGGCCAAAAAGCATGTTTTCAATCATAACATGAAATTAGGAAGGAAAATGTAAAACATGCGAATTATATAAATAAGTGTGAGTTTAGTGGATAAAATCCACTCAATTAAGCACAAGATAAACCCTAAAAATGGGGTTCATCACCATGCCAATTTGTTTGACTCAATCTTTGGTACTCTTGACAGAGTGTCAAATTGAGTTTGTATCAAGATCTCAGTTCGGGAAGTAGATACGACTGCTCTTAAAAAGAGTGAGCTCAACCCGAGAATTACTTAGTAACAGTGTTAAAACAAATTGCGTCGAAATACTAGTAGCAAATTTATGTCAAATAAAGTAAAATGGATAATGAAATAAATAATTAAATAAAGAAAACTTTGAATAAATGAAAGTGTAAAAATTTGAGTTTTAAGAAAACTAAAATAACAATAAAAATGTAAAGAAATGAAAGAAAATGGATTAAATAGAAAACAAAAGGAAACTAGAAGTTGGCTTTTAACACTCACATGCACTTGCACTCCATGCTCTTCTGTTGCATCGATGGGATTGGAAATTTTGGCAGAGGTTTATCTGTGATGATCTAGTATTTTTTGAAGAAGTCCCAAAACTCTTCTGAGTTTCTACTATTTATAGATCATGGAGATGGACATTTCATGGGTATGTTGTTCACTACCTTACTTCCTTCTTTTTCTCAGTCATAACTTTGCTTAATCAAGAAGAATCTTGTCCCCAAGTTTTGACACCCATGTCTTTTTTGGTCTTCAAATCCTATGTTTTCTTCAGCTTTCTCCTCAAATTTTGCACCCATGTTCTCTACTCAATCTAAAGGTCGAATAGCAAGTCTTGATGCTCAAGAAAAGGCAATAACTACCTTTCGACTTTGACTCTCTTTGTACCCTCTTTTTTCGACTTCAGCTTACCTATTTCTACTTTTATAATCGAAACACTTTTTCTGTAGTCAAAACCATCAGCAGTCGAAACGCTCCCTTATCGAAAAAAGAATTCTATTTTTTGTACCAACACAGTTATATAAATTTTATCGTCCAGGAAAAAAGCTATTATAAGTTTGAGTAAATAAAATAAGTTTAAAAACTGGCTCTTTTAAATTTTCGTTTGATTTCTGCCTCGAGGCAATACTATGGAGACAAAAATAAAAATATATTGATGAAGATTGAAGTATAGAAAAATTGGATAATCATTAGTAGAGCATAACTCTTTGTTTGAGTTTCACAAATAAAGGCCTCACATGAATTTAATGGTTTGCTTTGAAATTTTTATGTCTTTGAATGCACTAATTAAGATCAGCATAGTATTGGGTGATCCACCCTTTCATAATCTTAATTTCTGTCTTCTGTTGTTCGACCAACCAGTTTGGATCAATTTCCTTTGCACCCAGCATATCCAAGCAATGACATCCTAAAAATTGGTCATATTTAAAGTTGACAAATAAATAAAAAGGATGTGACATGAACGAAGTATATAAACCTATCTTTCTAATTATAATATTTATACCATGAAAAATTATTTTATTGCACTACTAGAATTTTAACATTTACTAACACTTTTTATGTAACACTTTTTAAAATGTTAGTTATACTAATAAAATTATACTTTTAACAACATTTATAAAATAAATGTTAGAAAATATAATTTTTTAAAAAAAGAAAAATAAACATCAGATACAAACGTTACCAAATAGGCAACGTTACTAAAGTTTTATGTTTGAACGCATCTTCTTTGCAGTTCATTTTCTTCACGATCGAGATCGAATTTCTTTCTCGTTTTCTTCTGAATCAAGTTTATCTATCCAAATCAATTTCTTTCTCGTTCTCTTCTGAATCAAGTTTATCTATCCAAATCATTAACCTCAATCGGTTCATATTCTTATTCTCGATCAAGGTTTTGCGATTTCAGTGCGATTTGAATCATTCTCGAAATTTTGATTCGCTTCTCGATTTCGATCTCAATTTTGGTAAGAATTTTCTCTTTTCGTTCATTCTATTCACTTTGTTTTCAATTTCTCATTCCTTGCTAATTTTGACTGAGATCTGAATCGTGCTTCAACCTAGTTTCTCGAATCTTTCGATCCTTATAGTTTATATTCAATTTCTTGCACTTGTTTCTCTCTTTGTTTTTTCTTTCTTAGTATTTGTTTCTGAAACTGTGTTCAATCCTCTTTAATCTTCACTTAATAATTATTAGTTGATTTAGATATTTAATTGGTTATTTAGTAGTTAGGTTTTGGATTTAGGTTTTAATTAAGTTGTTTAAGGGGTTGGCATCTAATGTGACAGGAAGAAAAGTAGTGAGGAAGAAAGGATTAAGGATTGATCTTCAAATTTGGGATAGTTTGTTTGAGGTGAACTATGAGTAGAACATGTTTGTGAATTTGTCTCAGTGAATATAGGTACACTACTGTGATTATCATTTGATTATGAAGTGAGCATGTAATAGTTACTCACCAATTTTAAATGAAAACTTGCGCATTACTATTTAGTTTATTATTATTCTAGTTTTTAAATATTTCATGACCCTCTTCCTTGCTGTCCTCTTTCGTATTCAAGCTTATGTTTGCTTCTGGCTTTGCTGGCTGAAACTCTCCTTCAATATTTGAGAGAATCAAGACAAGAAGCATCGTCTTCAAGTTCTTAAAGTGGAGTTATTACTACTACTACTACTACTACTTAGGGAGGTAATTAATTATACAATGTAATGGTTCAATGTATATCTCGTTGTGGTTCATTTCTAGCTGTCTTATTTTCTTGTCTCCTTCTTCTAATTAATTAAATGTTATTGGAACACAGAATGCATGATACTATATATATATAATTTGATTAAAAAAACTTATATATAAAATAAGTAAATTTAAAGAGGGAACTACCTACACACGGGTGGCGTGTATATATATATATATCACATTCCTTTTGTAATTTTGATTGGCATGGTTAGGGAAGAATTAAAGAGAGAAGAGAGGATCACAGATTTTGACATAGTCCTGCATTATTTGATTTGGCCTTTGTGACAATAATAATATCCACGTTAGTCTCTTTGGTGTTTAAAGTAGAGACTATTCTACTATAATTTCTCTAATGTTGCTTTATTTTGTACTAATAAAATGGAACACTTTGAGAAATAATGTTCTATACCTTTTTGTCTATGACACCATAGTGCAACAGTAATTACTAATAATGTTCAGTATCTCATATAGACCCATACCTATACTTCTCTTTAGCTTAATTGTTTATTTTTTTTGTTTCAGTAAACTTGATAAACATGAATAAAAAAAGAAAAATAGAACCATTTATGAATATATAAATCTTCAGTTGTCATGATTTAATGATTATTAGCAGTTTAGCAATACTCTTTTTAATTTTACTTGTGGTATGAGTATGACACTGTGGCTATGATAATGATATCAGTTAGTTGAGTAATTGACTCTCTTCACAGGGTCCTAGCTGTTCCCTTTAACAATAATTATGAAATTTTTTCTTAGGAGATTCTTTCTTATGTTTTATTTTACAAGAAGAAATAATTTCTATTTGGAGGTGTTCTTTGTTGTCCCTGCTACTAACATCCACCAGTTGGTACTCTAGGTTCATATGCACCAATAGCAGCTTCATGGCCGAAAAAGAAGATCCAAAAAGAATTTAATTTTTTGAGGTTTAAGCAATCAAGTTTAGTATTTCGTTGTGAACGCATTGAGGGAGGGCCTACATGCCAAGAATGTAAGAGAAAATATATTGTGAAAGTGCCTTCTGGACAATCTTTTGAATCTGAACCTCCAGGTTTTGATTCAAAAAGAATTTTGACCTCTATTAAAAATTTATTGGATGCTTTCTATAGGTTTTCCAGTTTGATTAAAAAAACTTATATATAAAATAAGTAAATTTAAAGAGGGAACTACCTACACACGGGTGGCGTGTATATATATATATATCACATTCCTTTTGTAATTTTGATTGGCATGGTTAGGGAAGAATTAAAGAGAGAAGAGAGGATCACAGATTTTGACATAGTCCTGCATTATTTGATTTGGCCTTTGTGACAATAATAATATCCACGTTAGTCTCTTTGGTGTTTAAAGTAGAGACTATTCTACTATAATTTCTCTAATGTTGCTTTATTTTGTACTAATAAAATGGAACACTTTGAGAAATAATGTTCTATACCTTTTTGTCTATGACACCATAGTGCAACAGTAATTACTAATAATGTTCAGTATCTCATATAGACCCATACCTATACTTCTCTTTAGCTTAATTGTTTATTTTTTTTGTTTCAGTAAACTTGATAAACATGAATAAAAAAAGAAAAATAGAACCATTTATGAATATATAAATCTTCAGTTGTCATGATTTAATGATTATTAGCAGTTTAGCAATACTCTTTTTAATTTTACTTGTGGTATGAGTATGACACTGTGGCTATGATAATGATATCAGTTAGTTGAGTAATTGACTCTCTTCACAGGGTCCTAGCTGTTCCCTTTGACAATAATTATGAAATTTTTTCTTAGGAGATTCTTTCTTATGTTTTATTTTACAAGAAGAAATAATTTCTATTTGGAGGTGTTCTTTGTTGTCCCTGCTACTAACATCCACCAGTTGGTACTCTAGGTTCATATGCACCAATAGCAGCTTCATGGCCGAAAAAGAAGATCCAAAAAGAATTTAATTTTTTGAGGTTTAAGCAATCAAGTTTAGTATTTCGTTGTGAACGCATTGAGGGAGGGCCTACATGCCAAGAATGTAAGAGAAAATATATTGTGAAAGTGCCTTCTGGACAATCTTTTGAATCTGAACCTCCAGGTTTTGATTCAAAAAGAATTTTGACCTCTATTAAAAATTTATTGGATGCTTTCTATAGGTTTTCCAGGCCTCACACGGTTATTGGCACCGTAAGTTGAACCTCTTCTAGAATTTATCTTTAAGATAGTACATGGATTGTAATACCCGATCTAACTGAAATTAATTAAATAATAAGTTAAATAGGAGCGAATACGGTTGGAAGATTTGGCAATTGGAATTTGATGATTTAAATATGATATTTGGATTCTGTGAATTTTTCTGAGTCGGAAGACATAGTTTCCTACGTAAAAGTGCGCAGTAGAATTTTGACCGGCAGTACCGGCTGAGACTTGTCTGGTACTGCAGCTGAGAAAATTGATTATGAGTAAGTAGGATTAAGAAATGAGGAATTATAATTAGGGGAGGTAGAAATATTTGAAGTGCGATTTAGAGCGCTAATCTTAAAGGTTTTGGTCCAAAATTGGGCCAACGGACAAAAATAAGTGAACCGGGCCTAAGTGGGCCCAAGACCCAACATATATAAATATTAGTTATGAGTATTTCAGCTCATTTTGCCCTAAAGAAGGGGTGTTGGGCGCTGAAATTGGGAAGAGAGAAGAGAAGAGAGAAAACCTAACTCTCTTTGATCTTCAAACCACCATAACTTGAGCTACGGAGCTTCGATTGACGAGCCGTTTACGGCCACGCGTTGCTCTTTTCATTCTCTACAATTCTATCTAAGTTTGGTGGTGAGTATTCCATTCATCTCTGCCCAGTTTTCGAAATTCCCCACTATTACACGTTTTTGGGTAGTTAGTGTTGAAATCTTGTGATTTTGGGTGTTTAGGGATACTCCAACATGGATTCTAAGTGGGTTCTATCCCTACTTGATATAGGCTGAGGTAAGAAGTGCTCAAACACTTGTAATTTGTCATTTTTATGAGCCCTAAGTTGATGTATGTATGTGATATTGGTTATGTTAGTGTATTTGGTGATGTTGGTGCACAATTGGGAGATTGGTATTGCTTGAGGAGCTTTGGTAAGGCTTGGAGCTAAGGTTGGTGAAGAATTCCAAAAAAGAGGCTCAATTGGTTTAGCTACAAGAGGTACGGTTTAAGTTTCATTTAAGTACCATGTGTTGTGATGAGAATTCCTAGGCTAGATGCCCCTAGGATTAAGTTTGGATTATGTAAATGGTTGGTGCTAATATGCATAGTTGATATGTAACGTGAATTAATGATTAGGTTGAGAATTGTGTGACCTTGTATGCTTGGTGTATTGAGAATTTGATGTACTGGGTAATGAGTATTGATTTTGTGGTTTATGAATTTAAATTGTGAAAATTGGGCCGGAGGCCAGAAAGAGGTAAGAAAAGTAAGTCGATGTGTGCATTGTATGATGGCATAAGTGATTGGATGAATTTCAGATAATGAATATATGAATGATTAGGTTGGTTATTGAATAATAAGGTTTGAGAAGTTGAAGTGTGGAATTTGGTAATTTTGGGTG
>NC_029790.2:32394175-32400618 GCF_000816755.2 Arachis ipaensis
TGGCTTGATGTGGATTTTGGTACATTTTGATTGATTTCAAAAAGGGTTGAAATTGGCATGTTTTGGTTGATTTTGAAAAGAGTTGAAAATGGCTTGTTTTGAAAATGGCACCTTGTGGTTTTGTATGAAAACATGGTTTTTGGGCACACTTTGACGGGACATAACTTGGACTACGAATCTCTGTTTTGTACCAAATCTGTTTAGAAATGAAATTGGATCCGGGATGTCCATGCCGTTCGAAGAACGGGTGAAAAATGATTTAAAATGAGAAAGTTATGTCCGTTGGAAGATTGGGGGTTGAATCTGTAAATTCTGCAGCTTTTAACTTAGAAAATTTTTAGCAAAATGACCCTTCACGCGTAAGCGCACTTGGCACGTACGCGTCGTTCTTCAAGAGGGCACCATCCACGTGTGCGCGTGGTGTGCGCGTGCGTGTCGATGTGCTGCACCCAATGCCCAGCTATTTTCCAGAGAGTTGTGCCAGAGTTGTGCCAGTTTTGTGCCTGGGCGCAAGAGCACCCACGCGTACGCGTGGCTGACGCTTGCGCGCCGTTTGGATATTTTTCAACCCGCACGTTCGCGCGTATGACGTTTGCGTGTCGATGAGTTTTTGGCCATCCGTGCGTGCGCGTAAAGTGCGCGTACGCGTGGCCCTGTTTTCATGCTAAAGATGGTTTTTGAGTTTTTAAAGCCAAATCTCATACTTCTAAGCCTCTAATCTCATCCCTTAGGTATTAAATCATTATGATATGCCTAGCAATGAGGAAGGAACTAGGGGATGTGGTAACTTACGAGTGAAGCAAGGGAAAAGGTTATGATCAATGATGATCAGATATGATTATATGAGATATGGAGGGTGACGGTGGAAGTACCGTGTAAGCCATGAGCCGAAAGGCTATAATTATTGATAAATGGCCGGTTCTTGATTGAACCATGGGCCGGATGGCTGAGTTATTGCTGCGTTACGGCAAGGCCATTATTGTTTATGGCTGAGTATAAATGCCTATATGATTAATAAATGAATGTGTTACATGGATAACAATGAAAAAAGGTTGAAATGTGATGTGTGACCCCGGGTAGTAGGCAGTGGCGTTGTCCACTTGCTCCGGGTATGAGACGGAAAAGGATGTTTATGATAAATGAGTTTAATTATGGAGTTTTGAACACATGTGTATTTGTGATACCTAGGTAGTAGTAAGGTGGTGGTTCGTCCCGCTTGCTCCAGGTTAATGTTTGAGATTTGATAACAGTGATGATTGCTTCTAAACTGAACGAATGTATGTTTTGAGATCCTGGGTAGTAGCAAGGGTTGTGGTTCGTCCCACTGCTCCAGGATAGAGATTGAGACCCTGGGTAGTAGCAAGGGTTGTGGTTCGTCCCACTTGCTCCAGGTCAGAGATTGTGACGCCTGGGTAGTAGCGGCAGTAGTGGTGAATCCACTCGCTCCAGGTTGAGCTTGTAAATACCCGCCTGGGTAGTAGCTGCAGTAGTGGTTATTCCACTGGCTCTGGGTTGAGCGGGTAGTAGCAAGGGGGTTGTAGCTCAAACCTACTTGCTCCGCAATGGGTGTTTCTGTCCAATGGTTAGCTACCAGGACATGTCGGGTTGGCTATATAACCGACAGATGATATCATCAGCCATAGGGCAGGCATTCATCATTTGCATATGTTTGAATTATTTGGGTTTGCCATTTGTTTTGGATTTCTACATCATATATGCCATGTTACCTAACTATATGCTACTTGTTCTACTTGCCTGTATTGCTTGTGTTTGTACAACTGAGAGGCCCCTCATGCTGGTGTCGGTGGGTGTGAGGGCTGTTCTTGATGGGATGAATTGATGATGCGATTACATGATGATGATGATTATTGAATGAGATAACTAGAGCTTCCTGGGTAGACGCAGTGATGTGGTTTCACTAGCTCCAAGCGAGTGTATGATGTATTGATATAGAATTGCTGAGGCAGAACAACTGGTGATGATTTTGCTTATAATTCTGAGTCTGATTCGTGGAAGAGTCAGCGAGTTGGGAAACATGTGAAACATGCATTGAATTTAGCACTCCCTTATGACAGTTGCCTATTCATGGATTAGGGAGAACCTAGGATGAATAATTGGTGAAGAAGTTTAGGATGCTTAGTGAGTTTTTATTGCAGTACATTGAATTTATTTGGCACTTTTACCGTACTGGGAACCCATGGGCCCGGGGTTCTCATTCTGTATATATCTCTTGTTTTTCAGATACAGGTCCAGGTGCTCAGAAGTGAGCTGTGGTTCGTCTGAGAGACGGCGAAGATATTTATTTTCTCTACTTTGTGTTTTGCTTAGAATCTCTCCACCTTTGTTTTGAAAAGATTATATTATGTATTGAACTCTTTTGGAACTTGCCTATAGAGGTTCTTATGTTTTCTTTTGGAGAGATTAGGATATACTGTTGTCATCTACTTTCATACTGTACCCTAGTCGGCCTAAACTTCGCGGGTCGCGACTAGTGGCTATTTACTTATGCTATAAATATCTATCTCTTAATCTCCTTTATGCCTTGCCCATATATCGCGTTCGGCTTAGCAGTTTAACTTTTCTTTGTCGAAACGTGAGTGATACGTCTTCACGATTTTATTTCTACTCTTTTCAGGCTTCTCGATTAATACTCCTTTCGAAAATTACCTATATTTATATATTAAAAATCCACCTGAGAGTCGTACCACCGTAATATCATTGACTTATGACTCGAGCATAAGGATTTGAATATTAGGGTGTTACATTATGGTATCAAAGCAGTTCGTCCTCGTGAGCCTGAGGGATGGAACTGCTTATGCTTCAATGCATACTCTGAGTCTGTGCCTGTGCTAGTTAGGGTATCTAACTGATACATCTAGCATGAAGTCCATGAGTGTACCTTTGGTACTTTGAAGCACTATACTTCCGATATTGAGACTGATCAACTTGATATCGATTGTTTGGTGTGTATAGGAACCAGATGGCACCTCGTGGACCTGGTCGGGGACGTGAAAGAGATCGTACTAATGCGCAGGAACCGGAAATCAACCCGAATAACCCGGTAAACCTTATGGCGGTGTTGGAGAATATGGCTGCTGCTATGCAGGTACAGCCAAGGAATTGGAGTTACTGCAGCTAAAGCAAGGTGTTATGTCCGTATCTGAGTATACAGACAAATTTGAGGAGCTATTCAGGTTTTTCCGCATGTGTCAAGGAGCTCCGGGAGGCTTCAAGGAATGAAAATGCATTAAGTATGAAGGAGGGCTCCGGAGCGACAACTTAAGTTCAGTGGGACCAATGGAGATCCGAACTTTTTCAGAGTTAGTGAACAAGAGCCGTATTGCTGAAGAATGTGTGAGGAAGGCTGTTGAGGCGAAGAATGACCGTCGGGAGTCCCACCGCAGGGAGCACAATCAAGAATACCCAACAAGGGGTCAAAAGTTTAAGGGGAGAGGATTTATACAACACTTTCCCCAAGGACGGAATAACTTTACGAAGAGTGAGGAGTCCCAAAGAAACGGTAAGGGAAAATGGGCAGCGGCTGCTTCTGATGTTTTGAGCTGTCAGAGATGCGGAAGTTATCACCCATATAGGCCGTGCCGATTGGGGTTAGGTGTATGTTACAAGTGCGGGTTACCAGGGCATGTATCAAGAAATTTCCAACAAGGAAAGAGTTAGGATGCGGGCCGATTGCGACAGTAAGATTGAGGTAATTGCAATAATCAGGCTTAAAGGATAGTGCGTGATTTTATAATATCGCATGTACAGTAAAACTGGGAATGTCAAGCTTAATATTATACTGAGAAGTAAACCAGATGGTCCGAGTAAGGATTTACCTTAATACAAATGGATAAATGCCTGAGATGTAAATGATTTTCTGTTGAGAATGATGTGTTATGTTTGTTATGTAGTTGGTTGATTTCTGGATTCTTGGTGAAACGGATTGAACCCGTGACTTTTAGTTCCTTTGATTTAAATAGATAAGGAATGGTACGGTCCTAAATGATGGATTTGGAAACATTGATTTGAAATGCCAGTCATGCTAAGTTGTGGTTGAGTACTTGAGGAAATAAGTGATGAAACTAATACTTGACGAGAAATCAAAGTGGCATAGTGGAAGCTTGCTAAAGCATTAGCATAGTATGGTAATAATAAGGAAAAGTGGGGTATGATTAGAAATGCTTTATGCTTTGAGTACTTAAAAATTTAGTGAGCTTATGCATATAATGATTCTAGATAATTGGAATTAATTGTGACTGTGAGCCTTGATGGTTCTGAAATGGATGAGGAAATTATCATTGATGCGTAATCTGATTTAGATGATGAGAGAGTGCAAGTTGTCGTATTTGAGAGATGAGTACTATGATGTTTGGTCATAGTGACCTTGGATTTAGTTTGGGATTTATAATGATTGGTTTTGAAAGACGAATGTGAAAACCATTAAATTGAAATGTTGATGCGGTACTGAGATTGGTTTGAGGAACCCGTGACGGGTGGTAAACTCCAATTTTTAGGGAGGTGCTGCTGAAAAATTTTTTCCCAAGAATTTGAAGGAGTGTTGGTTATATTTTTGAAAATGATTTTTGATCTGAGTAACTTCAACAAAAGAGATGTGTCTCGAAAGCTTTATATAGATTATTAAAGGAAAGCGGATTCTTAAGGGTTTGTCAGCTTGTTAGTCCAAACTCATTGAATTCTAAAAACGAAGAAACCTTTGATTGATTATAGTGATGTAGGATAATGGCTATGATTAACGATGATGGCAATCTTATTGATGACATGATTCGAGATTTAATAAGGTGTGAGTTGATGAGACGGTAAAAGTAAGGAACGAGGCTGTTGGTCGGCGTTGAATGAACGACCAAGACTCTCAGGGATAGAGAAATCAGAGCGCAACAACGGAAGCGTGCAGAGTAAAAAGACCTTGGAACTGTTATGTGTTGGATATAAAGGCATACTACGTGCGCGTACTCGTAGTGATGGATGGAATTTTCGAGGGCGAAAATTTCTGTTAGGGGGGTAGAATGTAATACCCGGTCTAACTGAAATTAATTAAATAATAAGTTAAATAGGAGCGAATACGGTTGGAAGATTTGGCAATTGGAATTTGATGATTTAAATATGATATTTGGATTCAGTGAATTTTTCTGAGTCGGAAGACATAGTTTTCTGCGTAAAAGCGCGCAGTGGAATTTTGACCGGCAGTACCGGCTGAGACCTGTCTGGTACTGCAGCTGAGAAAATTGATTATGAGTAAGTAGGATTAAGAAATGAGGAATTATAATTAGGGGAGGTAGAAATATTTGAAGTGCGATTTAGAGCGCTAATCTTAAAGGTTTTGGTCCAAAATTGGGCCAACGGACAAAAATAAGTGAACCAGGCCTAAGTGGGCCCAAGACCCAACATATATAAACATTAGTTATGAGCATTTCAGCTCATTTTGCCCTAAAGAAGGGGTGTTGGGCGCTGAAATTGGGAAGAGAGAAGAGAAGAGAGAAAACCTAACTCTCTTTGATCTTCAAACCACCATAACTTGAGCTACGGAGCTCCGATTGAAGAGCCGTTTATGGCCACGCGTCGCTCTTCTCACCCTCTACAATTCTATCTAAGTTTGGTGGTAAGTATTCCATTCATCTCTGCCCAGTTTTCGAAATTCCCCACTATTACACGTTTTTGAGTAGTTAGTATTGAAATCTTGTGATTTTGGGTGTTTAGGGATACTCCAACATGGATTCTAAGTGGGTTCTATCCCTACTTCATATGGGCTGAGGTAAGAAGTGCTCAAACCCTTGTAATTTGTCATTTTTATGAGCCCTAAGTTGATGTATGTATGTGATATTGGTTATGTTAGTGTATTTGGTGATGTTGGTGCACAATTGGGAGATTGGTATTGCTTGAGGAGCTTTGGTAAGGCTTGGAGCTAAGGTTGGTGAAGAATTCCAAAAAAGAGGCTCAATTGGTTTGGCTACAAGAGGTACGGTTTAAGTTTCATTTAAGTACCATGTGTTGTGATGAGAATTCCTAAGCTAGATGCCCCTAGGATTAAGTTTGGATTATGTAAATGGTTGGTGCTAATATGCATAGTTGATATGTAACGTGAATTAATGATTGGGTTGAGAATTTTGTGACCTTGTATGATTGGTGTATTGAGAATTTGATGTACTGGGTGATGGTATTTTTGTGGAAAAACGAATTTTCCAAACACCAAAAACTCACCGGCAAGTGTACCGGGTCGTATCAAGTAGTAAAACTCACTTAGAGTGAGGTATTGTTGATCTAAATCAATCCCCGGCAACGGCGCCAAAAACTTGATGGTATTTTTGTGGAAAAACGAATTTTCCAAACACCAAAAACTCACCGGCAAGTGTACCGGGTCGTATCAAGTAGTAAAACTCACTTAGAGTGAGGTCGATCCCACGAGGATTGATGGATCAAGCAACTTC
>NC_029790.2:32400687-32405372 GCF_000816755.2 Arachis ipaensis
AGAATGCAATATTTAAGCACTAATCATAAATTTCTTGTATGAAAAAGCATAGAAAAACATGACATGTTGACATGTCATCACTGGGTAATGAGTATTGATTTTGTGGTTTATGCATTTAAATTGTGAAAATTGGGCCGGAGGCCGTGAATTTTGGGCCGGAGGCCGGAAAGAGTTAAGAAAGGTAAGTCGATGTGTGCATTGTATGATGGCACAAGTGATTGGATGAATTTCAGATAGAAATGAAATTGGATCCGGGATGTCCATGCCGTTCAAAGAACGGGTGAAAAATGATTTAAAATGAGAAAGTTATGTCCGTTGGAAGATTGGGGGTTGAATCTGTAAATTCTGCAGCTTTTAACTTAGAAAATTTTTAGCAGAATGACCCACCACGCGTAGGCGCACTTGGCGCGTATGCGTCGTTCTTCAAGAAGGCACCATCCACGCGTGCGCGTGGTGTGCGCGTGCGCGTCGATGCACTGCACCCAATGCCCAGCTATTTTCCAGAGAGTTGTGCCAGAGTTGTGCCAGTTTTGTGCCTGGGCGCAAGAGCACCCACGCGTACGCGTGGCTGACGCTTGCGCGCCGTTTGGATATTTTTCAACCCGCACGTTCGCGCGTATGACGTTTGCGCGTCGATGAGTTTTTGGCCATCCGCGCGTGCGCGTGGAGTGCGCGTACGCGTGGCCCTGTTTTCATGCCAAAGATGGTTTTTGAGTTTTTAAAGCCAAATCTCATACTTCTAAGCCTCCAATCTCATCCCTTAGGTATTAAATCATTATGATATGCCTAGCAATGAGGAAGGAACTAGGGGATGTGGTAACTTGCGAGTGAAGCAAGGGAAAAGGTTAAGATCAATGATGATCAGATATGATTATATGAGATATGGAGGGTGACGGTGGAAGTACCGTGTAAGCCATGAGCCGAAAGGCTATAATTATTGATAAATGGCCGGTTCTTGATTGAACCATGGGCCGGATGGCTGAGTTATTGCCGGGTTACGGCAAGGCCATTATTGTTTATGGCTGAGTATAAATGCCTATATGATTGATAAATGAATGTGTTACATGGATAACAATGAAAAAAGGTTGAAATGTGATGTGTGACCCCGGGTAGTAGGCAGTGGCGTTGTCCACTTGATCCGGGTATGAGACGGAAAAGGATGTTTATGATAAATGAGTTTAATTATGGAGTTTTGAACACATGTGTATTTGTGATACCTGGGTAGTAGTAAGGTGGTGGTTCGTCCCGCTTGCTCCAGGTTAATGTTTGAGATTTGATAACAATGATGATTGCTTCTAAACTGAACGAATGTATGTTTTGAGATCATGGGTAGTAGCAAGGGTTATGGTTCGTCCCACTTGCTCCAGGACAGAGATTGAGACCCTGGGTAGTAGCAAGGGTTGTGGTTCGTCCCACTTGCTCCAGGTCAGAGATTGTGACGCCTGGGTAGTAGCGGCAGTGGTGGTGAATCCACTCGCTCCAGGTTGAGCTTGTAAACACCCGCCTGGGTAGTAGCCGCAGTAGTGGTTATTCCACTGGCTCTGGGTTGAGCGGGTAGTAGCAAGGGGGTTGTAGCTCAAACCTACATGCTCCGCAATGGGTGTTTCTATCCAATGGTTAGCTACTAGGACATGTCGGGTTGGCTATATAACCGACAGATAATATCATCAGCCATAGGACAGGCATTCATCATTTGCATATGTTTGAATTGTTTGGGTTTGCCATTTGTTTTGGATTTCTACATCATATATGTCATGTTACCTGACTATGTGCTACTTGTTCTACTTGTACCATATTTGTGTATTACTTGCCTGTATTGCTTGTGTTTGTACAACTGAGAGGCCTCTCATGCTGGTGTCGGTGGGTGTGAGGGCTGTTCTTGATGGGATGAATTGATGATGCGATTGCATGATGATGATGATTATTGAATGAGATAACTAGAGCTTCCTGGGTAGACGCAGTGATGTGGTTTCACTAGCTCCAGGCGAGTGTATGATGTATTGATATAGAATTGTTGAGGCAGAACAACTAGTGATGATTTTGCTTATAATTCTGAGTCTGATTCGTGGAAGAGTCAGCGAGTTGGGAAACATGTGAAACATGAATTGAATTTAGCACTCCTTTATGACAGTTGCCTATTCATGGATTAGCGAGAACCTAGGATGAATAATTGGTGAAGAAGTTTAGGATGCTTAGTGAGTTTTTATTGCAGTACATTGAATTTATTTGGCACTTTTACCGTACTGGGAACCCATGGGCCCGGGGTTCTCATTCCGTATATATCTCTTGTTTTTCAGATACAGGTCCAGGTGCTCAGAAGTGAGCTGTGGTTCGTTTGAGAGACGGCGAAGATATTTATTTTCTCTACTTTGTGTTTTGCTTAGAATCTCTCCACCTTTGTTTTGAAAAGATTATATTATGTATTGAACTCTTTTGGAACTTGCCTATAGAGGCTCTTATGTTTTCTTTTGGAGAGATTAGGATATACTGTTGTCATCTACTTTCATATTGTACCCTAGTCGGCCTAAACTTCGCGGGTCGCGACTAGTGGCTATTTACTTATGCTATAAATATCTATCTGTTATCTATCTCTTATTCTCCTTTATGCCTTGTCCATATATCGCGTTCGGCTTAGCAGTTTAACTTTTCGTTGTCGAAACGTGAGTGATACGTCTTCGCGATTTTATT
Source organism: Arachis ipaensis (assembly GCF_000816755.2). Taxonomy (NCBI): domain Eukaryota; kingdom Viridiplantae; phylum Streptophyta; class Magnoliopsida; order Fabales; family Fabaceae; genus Arachis; species Arachis ipaensis. The sequence goes on from NC_029790.2 coordinate 32,403,376, forward strand.
TCTACTCTTTTCAGGCTTCTCGATTAATACTCCTTTCGAAAATTACCTATATTTATATATTAAAAATCCACCTGAGAGTCGTACCACCGTAATATCATTGACTTATGACTCGAGCATAAGGATTTGAATATTAGGGTGTTACATGGATCGTATGGTTAATACTTTAATTTATTTGTTTGAACCAGTTTTTTGGATTATTGTAATATTCTTATCATTTTAAAACTAATCACTTTATCTCTATTTGCATAGGCATTGAGCATAGTTTTTGTGTCTATCCTAGCAGTGCAGACTAAAAGATAAGGTATGGATCTTGGTAATAGAAATAAAAATATTGGTGACTAATAAACGCTTTTCTTTTGTACCTGTCTTCTGAATTATTCAAGTAGAATTTCTATGTGATTTATTAGTTGCTATGTGAGCAATAAGGATCAAACTCTATATCTTTTGGTAATAGAAGATTTAATATCATGTCATGAAACTGTCTCTCCTAAAAGCTTAAGTTGTTAGGTAGAGATACATAAATTGTTATATATCTATCAGCTTGTAGCATGTCATTTACTACTTTTGGTTATTTATTTATTAACTTTTGTATGCAGGAAGATCTGTTTAAATTACTTGGTGAGAAACATCAGCTCTATGAATTTCTGGATACATTCTACGTGCAATGCTCATATATGCTTTTCAACAAGGAGCATGTCAAAGCTATTCTTTCAGAAATTGTTAAACATAAAGCTGCAGAGAATGAACAACGGATACAGTCTTACATGAATATGTTGGTGGTAAGGACATGATGTTTCAGGTGCAGTAAATTATTGCATTGGGTTATTGGAAGCACTTGTATCTTCTGTTCCCAAGGTGAATTAGATAGATCCTAGTTTAATTTACTCACTTTTCTCTTATTGTTTGTTTAGTATTTACTAATGTCTACAATGTGTTCTTCATTTTAAGGTTGTAGAGAGTCCTGTTGATTCTGCATTGATCCCGGATAGGGCACCATTGTCAGCATATCAATACTTCAAAAACGTGAGAAATTTTCTGGTTGCTGTCCAGTTATATAAGAGAATGATATGGCTGCAAAATTAGTATGTTAATTGGTGTTATCTTGTGATGTTAGATGACAAACAGGGAGCACTTGAATTCCTCAAGTTAATATTAGCATGAATTTTATTATTTTGTTGTAAATACTTGTATGCAGTCGAACTGATCTTTACTATTGGGAAAGTTTGTGCAATGTAAGCATATCGAAGAAATAGGAAAATTGATTTATTGAATCAATTTAGTGTTTAAATATTTTGGATTTAATTTGTAAAGTGGGTGTAGAATATTGTAATATTTTTTATTGTTAACAAGAAAGATCTTTTGTAATATTTTTTCAATGTTAGCAAAAAAGATAAATTGTAACATTTATTAGAGTATTGCTATAGAAGATCTATTGTAACATTTCTTAAAGTGTTATTAAAAAGAGTTATTGTGACATTTTTTAAATGTTACATAAAATATCTATTGTAACATTTTTTAAGTGTTACAAAAAATATCTATTGTAACATTTTTTTAAGTGTTACCAAGAAAGGTCTATTGTAACATTTTTTATAATATTACTATAGAAGATTTATTGTAACATTTTTACTAAATGTTATTAAATCTTTAAAAGAATGTTAGTAAAACTCTTTAGTAACATAGGGTATATTTAACATTTGTTAAAATGTTACTAATATATATAGGTAATATTTTAATATGATTTAGTAACATTTTTTAAATATTAGTAAAAGTCAAGTATGTAGTAGTGTTGGTATAATGTAGAAACATACCATTAACTGTGTGGACAGCCACAAGACTATCTAATATGTTGTTAAGAATCCTGAAATTAATAATACATAAATTTGTCACGCAAATGTTTACAATTAATATTTTATAATGAGAAAAATTCAATGATTAGGTGAATTTATTATTTTTTGTCAATATTTTTAATTATTAATTTAATTTTTTTAGTCTTGTTA
>NC_029790.2:32406405-32408571 GCF_000816755.2 Arachis ipaensis
GCCAATACTATAAAGATCTCTTAACCCATTTGAAAAAATGATGTTGCTGCCAAAATTTGTAAGAACTAACTTGATATCCTGTCATTAATTAGCCAAAAAAAAAAATCTTATTAGTTCCTATAATTCTATAGAAATCTCGAAAATGTTAATTAGTAGTTGCTAAATGATTAATAAAGAATGGACCACCACTTGTAATACACTATACGTTAAAAACATCACTAACTTTTGAAGAAAAATGTTACTTCTATAACATTATTAGTGTAAAAGATTTTAAGACCAATTTAGTGATTTTATACATCATCTCAGTAACATCTATTATATTTTTAACCAGCTGTGTTAGGGGTCAGTATTTTTTTAGATTTTGGGTCAACAAAACAAACAACCAATATTTGAGAATAAATGAATGACAGAAGCGAAGCTTCACAATGCACACGTGAGACATATGAAAAAAATGATACTTACTATTAAATGATGACTAAGTTTGATTAAAAATGCCGTTCACTGAGACTTTCCATATAAATAAATATAGATGCGATAAATTAATAAAGATGTACTTACATGGCCTCCATAATAAGTAGTGACCCAATGGGCCGAGGGGCAACACCGATTTTTTTCTTGCAATCCCTCGCAAAGTTCTCATAATTGTAAGGGTTAGGTTCATACATGGTATTGTTTCCTATGCTGATAGGTATCACCATTTCACTACATTTCTGAATTTACAATAAAAGATTATTAAATAAATATCATTTCTTAAGATCAATAATAGGCTGGGAAGTTTGTGCTTGTTAAAGTGACACTTACTAGAGATGGTGAAAGTATATTAGAGAGTGCATGCTAAAATCATTTACAAGATCTTGTTCTTTGACAAAAAAAATCAATAATTTTAGTTGAGAGAGATTTTTTTGTGGGGGGGGGGCAGAGAGGGGTAGGACTAGGTAATCACATCAACATTGAAGGATCTTAGGGTTTGGAATTGAGAAGAGTACCATCACTTGGAAAATGAATCTTTCTTTATTTTTATCGATAATTTACCAGAAGATATTTCGAAAAAAGAATTATTTCACTTATTCAATGACATATATCTTTCTCAAAAGCGAAAAAATGGTATGCTATATCTTTTTGCCTTTATAGGTACACGATGAAAGGGGGGCCCTGAAGGCTATAGAGGACATAGATCGCATGAGATTACGAGGTAAGACAATCTTAGTTAAAAAGGCGAAGTATAGAAGGATAATGAGGCAGAAGGAAAGAAGAGTGTACGTCAAAGAAAGAACAAGGAATGCTGATGAGTATAGGCAAACTCAATGTGGGGACAATATAGTTACTCATGCTGGTGGAAAAATGGCAATGGAGAATACGACGGTGAAGGACCCAAACGGGAATAGATGGACGAAGAAGGTTAAAGTGACAGTTGCACAAGAGAATATGGGTTGGCTAGCAAGAAGCATAGTCGGGGGGACGACCTCGACCATAGATTTCAATGCATTAAAGAAGGCAGTTAGTATCTGTATCAGGTTGTTCAAGTACGGGAATAAGGTGCATATAAGGTACTATTAACTTTTGACACCGTGAAGCATGTGGAGGAGTCTTATACCTTCAAAATGAATAATCTGCTGCAATTTTTTCATAGTGTTTGGCTATGAGAAGAGTCAGAATGATGTGAGACTACAAGAGTTTGGCTACAATATTTTGGAGTGCCGCTGCATGTATGGTCCGCAGACACGTTCAAAACTATAGGAGGACAATGTGGGGAAGTAGTACAGTGTGATGAAGTAACGGAATCAGGCTTATAATTCATCTCTGGAAGAGCTTAAATAAATACCTATATATTTGATGTTATTAGTGAATGGATTCACATAACAGTCGACACTAGTAGGTTTGATATTTTTGTAAAGGAGGTGGGACGTGAGATATATGGAACGGAGAGTATTATTGATGCACGGAAAACTTGTCTCTCAACAAATTCCCCTTCGGCAAGTGTACCGAATTGTCGTTAAGTAAAATTCACAATAGAGTGAGGTCGAATCCCACAGAGATTAACGGATTAAGCAATCAATGGTTAATTGATTATTCTAGTTAGACGATTCAGATTTGGATGATGAGCAACAAGGAAATGTAAATTGACAGAAAAATAAAGAAAGCAATAAAGTGCAGAAAAGTAAAATG
>NC_029790.2:32408671-32423638 GCF_000816755.2 Arachis ipaensis
AAAATTACAACTAAAAGAAAGAGAAGGAAAAGTGTGTGAGGGGAGGGAGTCCGAAGACCCCTCTTCAATCCCCCATTCCAGAATTTAGTCCCCCCTTTTTAAGCTTTTCTTCAATGTAAAGACTAAGGCCTTTATATAGGCTCTCCTAAATTACAAAAATGAAATTAAAAGCAAATTACAATAAAATGAAAATTCCTATTCTAGATGCTTCTTGTGGCCTTGATTGGTTGACATTTGTGGGCTTGCTTGCTTGAGCTTTGAAGTGGACTTGAGAGAGAAGTGAGTCAAGTTGAGGTCCAGGTGCTGAAGTTGGTGCTAAAGTTAGCCACACTAACACTACAAGTGTGGCGTTAGTGCTAAAGTTATTGTGGCTAACGTTGCACTTGCTGCCCAGTTGGTGTTTTTGGGGCTTAAAAGATGCCTCTTGTTTGTACTCCAATTTCATGCCCACTATAGAGTATTATATATTGTTGGAAAGCTCTGAATGTCAGCTTTCTAACGCAACTGGAATCACCTCAATTGGACCTCTGTAGCTCAAGTTATGCTCCTTTGAAGTGGACATGGTTGCTGGCATAGTTGCTAGCGTTAATGAAAAACTTGAGTGCCAATAACGCTAGCGATCATGGCTTCATTATTGCCAGTTTCTGAAGCTCAAACTTAGTGTTCACCCCATACTATTACATATTTTTGGAAAGCCCTGGATTTCTACTTTCCAATGCCTTTGGAAGTGCATCATTTGGAGCTCTACAACTCGAGTTACACTTCTTGGAAGGTGAAGAGGTCAGCTGGCCTTACTACAGGTTGATACCATGTTCATCTTTGCACTTTTGGGGCAGGTTTTCTCCCTCAAATTTATTGTCAACCATATAGTGCCATATATTCTTGGAAAGCTCTGGAATCGTACTTTCCAATGCCACTGGAATCACCTCATTTGGAGCTTTGTGGCTCAAGTTATGCGTGTTTGAAGAAGGCATGGTCAGGCTGCCAGGTGCCACGTTAACTTCCACGTTAACTAAGTTAACGTGGGAGTTAACATGGCTCATAGTGGCTTGTGTGGCTCATTCCAACGTTAGTGACAATGTTGGGTGTCACTAACGTTGGCGATCACCTCCCTTCTTCAGGTTAGCTTCCACGTTAACTAAGTTAACGTGGAAGTTAACGTGGCTCCTTGGGGTTGTGTGGTTGCTTCCAACGTTAGTGACAATGTTGGGTGTCACTAATGTTGGTGGAGGCAAAAATTATGGGGATTATGGTTTGAGTTTGAAAAGGGATTCAGAAAGGATAGTTTCACCGGAAAATTCAAATTGAGGTCGTGGGGTCCACGTGGGTGGTATAAGGTATGATGGGCCATTTGTTTCCTAGGAAAATGGATAATAAAAGAAGTAATTATGGCATGGGTTGTTTAGGTCATCAAGGTTTTGGGCCAACAATTAAGCAAATCACACATTGGTCAATTGAAGAAGGCATGTGGGTTGGAAGGTGGGTTGAGGATGAGGCGGGTCGGAATGGTGCAACCTGGGTTGATGAAGGACCCATTGATGAAGACAAGAGCAACACTAGGGGTTCTTCGAGGAGAAACTCCTATGAGCCATTGACTGACCGTTCTACGCAGCTGATGGCGAATGCGAATGACCGATGATTGGGAGCAGCGCCTGTTGGAGCCCCAAACCAGAACACCGTTGGCGATGGGCAAATGGATGCAGGACAGATGGAGGTGGATGCGAGCAATGAGGTTGCGACGCCACAGAAGATCATGGGGGAAGAAGAATGCCATGGTGTTGCCCAGGTGCCTTTGAATCATGTCAGGGACGTTGTGAAGTGAAGAAGATGTTGTGATATCAGTGGTTGTGGCATATTGTAAGGCACAGTATGCGAATGATGGAGATTGTGACAATGAGGAGGCTAGTTTTGGAACTAACCAAGAGCATGAAAATGTGACGTATGATGAAAAGCTAAACTAGGAGAAATAGATAAAGAAAAATTAGGAAGACTTGGGAGTTAGCAGTGGAGTCTGGTGCAGTTTTACATGGAGAAGAAGATATTATGGCAACACTTTAAGCTCAGAATAAAGAAATTGCAAACAGAAGAAGGTTGGTGAAACAAAAAGAAAAAGTGAGAAGAAGTAGACCTAAGAACTGCAATAAGGTGTGTAAAAATATTTTTAAATGATTTATAATTGTTGAAATATTAGGGGATTAGGAGGTGATAGAAAGTTGAGTATGGTGAAAGAACTGAAAAAGAAATTTAGATAGAACATGATAGGGTTGATTGAAACTAAGAGAGAAGTGTTAACTAAATTTGACATAATACGTATTTAGGAAAATGACATGCTGGGATGGGAATATGTGAAATCTGTAGGTGCTTCAGGAGGTTTACTGTTAATGTGGGATAATATGTTGTTTAAAGTAAGTAATTGTTATAAAGGCTAGCGATGACTGTGTGTGAAGGGAGTGATGACTAATAATAATTTTAATTGTGCGTTCTGCTTGGTATACGGAGCGCATGTGCGAGCAGACAAACTTGTGTTGTGGGAGGAGTTGAGTTACATAGTGGGGTTGTGTTAGGTTCTTTTTTGCTTTATGGGAGACTTCAATGAAATAATGCAAGTGGAGGATAGGAAAGGAGCGAGTAGGCTACCGATGTCTGTAGAAGAGTTCAAGAATTAGGTTCAGGATATGCAGCTGGTGGACTTACCTCTTAATGATCGTAAGTTCATGTAGTTCATGGGTCGACAATGTAGCCGCATTGATAGGGTACTGGTTAGTGTAGACTGGATTGAAGAATTTTCTAGTACTCACCTGAGAGGTGGACCTCGAGTGCTATCAGGTCACTGCTTGTTGATTGTTGAAGATACAAGGGTGAGTGGGGATCCAAGACCATTTAGAAGTTTAGATTCTTAGTTCACACATGAGGGGTTTCTGAGGATGGTAAAAGAGGAATGGAGGAACTTGGAGAATGTTCAATTCACAAGCAAGCTAAAGGAGCTGACTATACCTTTGAGAAGATGGCACAGAGACAATTTTGGGGGCATAGATAATAGAAAAAAGATATTTGAGGATAAGATAAAAAAGATTGATGATATAGTAAGTGATGGCACATATGACAGTACTGTGGAGGCTAGACACAAGGCCCTGGTGAGATGGTGTAAAAAATGGTATATTCGAAAGGAAATTCATTGGAAGCAAATGTCTCGGTCTCGGCATACAAGGAATATGGACACGAATACCAGATACTTTCATCAAGTAGCCTCAGCTAAAAGGCGAAACAACAGAATTGATGCACTTTTACTTCATGGGAGGTGATAAACCCTAATTTTAGGGTTTATCTTGTGTCGAATTTGATGGGTTTTATCAATGTTTTTAACACTTATTCATATAAATTGCATTCTTTTATGATTTCTTCCTAATTATGCTTTATAGTTCAAAACATGCTTCTTTAGCCTTAAAAATGCTACATTTTAATCATCTCCTATTACCATTCGATGCCATGATGTGTTGTTAAGTGATTTCAGGATCTATAGGGCAAGAATGACTTAGAGGATGGAAAGGAAGCATGCAAAAGTGGAAGGAACATGAAGAATAGAGATTTGGAGAAGCTGGTCCCGATGCGCACGCGTGACATGACGCGTACGCGTGACAATTGCAAAATTCAGCTGACGCGCACACATGTCCTTCCGCGTACGCGTGATGTTCAGCATGTGGCTCATTTGTGTAAAACGTGGCTGGTGATTTCTGAGAGGCTCCAGGCCTAAATCCAACGTGATTCTGAATGGAAAAAGGCCAATGATTGAAGGGGAATGAGAGAAGAGAGTCATAGTTTAGTTTTTGATCATGTTTTAGGATATAATTTTAGAGAGAGAAGCTCTCCCTTCTCTCTAGAATTTAGGGTTTCTTATTTCAATATCTTTTTAGGTTTAGGTTTCAATCTTATCTTAATTTAGTCTTCTTCACTTTCTATTATTGGAGTGTCCTAGTTTATCTACTTCTCTTGTTAATTTTTTTATGTTGGCAATTTTATTTCATGAACTCTCTTGTCAATTTTAATTTCCTTTCAATACAATTTTATGTTTTCATGTCTTTTAATGTTTACATTAGTTGCTATTGTTGATTTCTTGCTTATATTAGTTGTAGCTTTTATTAATTCTTGCATTTTATGATGTTTCTCTTTATTGCATTCTATGTGTTTGATGAAATGTTTCCTTTAGCTATAGAGTAGATTTTCCTATTCTTGACTTGGGTGACCTAGAGTTGCTAATGTCCAAGTAATTGATAATTTGTTGCCATTAACTCTAGTCTTTCACTAAATCAATTAGTGAGGTGGCTAAGACTTATGGACTAGGATCCATTAAGCTCACTTGATCTTCCTCTAATTTAGAAGATGATAAAGTGGGAGTGATCCTTGTAATTATCATGTTGTGGTTGGTAACAAGGATAGTGATTCTTAACCATCAACCCTTGCCAAGACCTTTTTATCATTTAAGTTTCCTTTACTTCGTTGCAATTTACATTTATTGTCCCTTATTTAAAAACGCCAAAAATACTTTCCCATAACCAATAATATACATGCTTCCCTGTAATTCCTTGAGAGACGAGCTGAGGTTTAAATACTTCGGTTTATTTTTATTGGGGTTTGTACTTGTGACAAACAAATTAAACTTTGATTGGGGATTGTTTGTTGGTTATTATATATATTGTGAATATGTTCGCCTTTTACTTCTTTGTTAGTTTTTATTAGTTTTAGGACTTTATTTGCTTATTTTTGTCAGCTTTTGTTTTTATTTTCTATTGCTATTATGAATTTTCAACCTTTTGGCTATGAGTGTGGTTACAACTATGTTGTAGAAAATGAGAACTACAATGAAGGCTTGCATCAAGGATGGGAGAATCAAAGGTGGGAGGAGCCATATACTTATGATCAACCATCTTGGCAACAACCTCCTCCAATGTACTATGAGCAAGAACCACCCTTTGATGCATACCCATCTAATGGCTATGGTAGACCTCCTTGTGATTATCAATCACAACCACCATATGTCTATGAGCCCTATCCTCAACATAGCCCTCAACCACCTCTTCACAAGCCACATTTCACCAAACACCATCCTATGATCCATACCTCTCATACAACCAATCACCCATACCTCAACCTTGTGACCATTATGAAAGAAAACCTATAGAACCACCCACATTTCAACACAATTACTCCCGAGAACCACCATTCTCACATATACCACCTCAATACCCTACCAAAATGAACCATCTTCCTATTATGAACCTTTTCTCCCAACCAATGAACCCTCCTATCCTCCCAAGTCCTAATAGATGATTCTCTCACTTTACTACTTCATGAGCAATGTGAAGCTCAAAGAAGGACACTAGAATTTGTGGCTGCCTTGATCGAGGTAGTAAATATTCTAGTCTCGCAACGCTTGGACACTCAAAGTACTCACATGGCCACATGTGGAGAATCAATTGAAGAGCATAGCATGAAGGAGAGATTAGAAACTCTGGTGGAAAATAAGGAATGGGACTTTGTACTATAGCAAGTGGAGAAATCCATAATTGTTGAAAAGGAAGAAGTGGTTGAAGACTTAGGAGATGTTGAACCTCTATGGAAATCTAGGGTTGTAGAGTATTCCTCCAAGAAGCTTGAAATTGATGTTGAGGAGGATAGTGCACAACCTCCAAGGCATGTTCCATAGGAACAATTGGAAGGAATAGAGCAAGAGGCAAGTTCCCTTGGTGATGATGATCATGAATCAAGTCCTCCTAGTGATGAATTTACATCCGCAAGTGAACTCCTTGAGTTTGAAGAACATTCTCCCAATGAAATTAAAAGCAACGTTGAGGTAGATTTCTCTCAACCTTCGGTTTATAATTTGAGTGACGGAGAAAAATTGAGGAAACTTAGTGAGAAATGATTGAAATTGAAGCATTATGTCAAGAGGTGGAAGCCCTTCGAAAAGGATGGACGGGAGTGGAATTTGCTTTGTCAAGATCATTGGAGACTTCGCTACCTAGGTCACCATCTGCTCCTCCATTTGAGTGGGTACGACTTATTTCTCTTAGCTTTATGATCCCACTTGAATATGGGTGGTGCACGAAATTGTGTATGTCAATGTCAATATTACTATTTCTCACAAATTTGCACAACTAACCAGCAAGTGCACTGGGTCGTCCAAGTAATACCTTACGTGAGTAAGGGTCGAATCCCACGGAGATTGTTGGCTTGAAGCAATCTATGGTTATCTTGTAACTCTTAGTCAGGATATCAATTATATTTATCAGTTTGAATTGCAAAAAATAAAAGAGCATGAAATAAATACTTGTTCTGCAGTAATGGAGAATATGTTGGAGTTTTGGAGATGCTTTGTCTTCTGAATCTCTGCTTTTCCCCTATCTTCTTCTTCACGCACGCAAGGTCCTTCTATGGCAAGCTGTATGTTGGTGGATCACCGTTGTTAATGGCTACCATCCGTCCTCTCAGTGAAAATGGTCCAGGTGCGCTGTCACCGCCTGGCTAATCATCTGTCGGTTCTCACTCATGCTGGAATAGGATCCGTTGGTCCTTTTGTGTCTGTCATTACGCCCAACCTTTGTGAGTTTGAAGCTCGTCATAGTCATTCAATCCCTGAATCCTACTCAAAATACCACAGACAAGGTTTAGACTTTCCGGATTCTCAAGAATGCTGCTAATGGATTCTAGCTTATACCACGAAGATTCTGATTAAGGAATCCAAGAGATATTCATTCAATCGAAAGTAGAACGGGAGTGGTTGTCCGGCATGCGTTCATAGATTGAGAATGGTGATGAGTGTCATGGATCATCACATTCATCATATTGAAGTGCGAATAAATATCTTAGATAGAAACAAGCGTGTTTGAATGGAAAACAGAAGTAATTGTATTAATTCATCGAGACACAGCAGAGCTCCTCACCCCCAACAATGGAGTTTAGAGACTCATGCCGTCAAAAAGTACAAAGTTCAGATCTAAAAATGTCATGAGGTACAAAATAATCCTCTAAAAGTTGTTTAAATAGTAAGGTAGTAATCTAGGTTTGCAGAGAATGAGTAAACTATGATAGATAGTGCAGAAATCCACTTCTGGAGCCCACTTGGTGTGTGCTGGGGCTGAGACTTAAGCTTTACACGTGCTTAGGCTGTTTCTGGAGTTAAACGCCAGGTTGTAACCTGTTTTGGGTGTTTAACTCCAACTTGTAACCTGTTTCTGGCGTTTTACGCCAGACTGTAACATAAAACTGGCGTTGAACGCCAGTTTACGTCATCTATCATTGAGCAAAGTATGAACTATTATATATTGCTGGAAAGCCCTGGATGTCTACTTTCCAACACAATTGAGAGCGCGCCATTTGGATATCTGTAGCTCCAGAAAATCCATTTCGAGTGCAGGGCGGTCATAATCCAACAGCATCTGCAGTCCTTTTTCAGCCTGAATCAGATTTTTGCTCAGCTCCCTCAATTTTAGCCAGAAAATATCTGAAATTATAGAAAAACACACAAACTCATAGTAAAGTCTAGAAATATGATTTTTATTTAAAAACTAATAAAAATATAATAAAAACTAACTAAATCATACTAAAAACATACTAAAAACCATGCCAAAAAGCGTATAAATTATCCGCTCATCACAACACCAAACTTAAATTGTTGCTTGTCCCCAAGCAACTAAAAATCAAATAGGATAAAAAGAAGAGAATATACAATGAATTTCAAAAACATCTGTGAAGATCAGTATTAATTAGATGAGCGGGGCAATTAGCTTTTTGCTTCTGAACAGTTTTGGCATCTCACTTCATCCTTTGAAGTTCAGAATGATTGGCATCTATAGGAACTTAGAATTCAGATAGTGTTATTGACTTTCCTAGTTCAGTATGTTGATTCTTGAACACAGCTACTTTATGAGTCTTGGCCGTGGCCCTAAGCACTTTGTTTTCCAGTATTACCACCGGATACATAAATGCCACAGACACATGACTGGGTGAATCTTTTCAGATTGTGACTCAGCTTTGCTAGAGTCCCCAATTAGAGGTGTCCATGGTTCTTAAGCACACTCTTCTTTTTGCTTTGGATCTCGACTTTAACCGCTCAGTCTCAAATTTTCACTTGACACCTTCACGCCACAAGCACATGGTTAGGGACAGCTTGGTTTAGCCGCTTAGGCCAGGATTTTATTCCTTTAGGCCCTCCTATCCACTAATGCTCAAAGCCTTGGATCCTTTTTATTACCCTTGCCTTTTGGTTTTAAGGGCTATTGGCTTTTTCTGCTTGCTTTTTCTTTTTTTTTCTTTTATTTTCGCTATTTTTTTCTGCAAGCTTTTGTATTCACTGCTTTTTCTTGCTTCAAGAATCATTTTTATGATTTTTCAGATTATCAAATAACATTTCTCCTTTTTCATCATTCTTCAAGAGCCAACAATTTTAACATTCATGAATCAACAATATCAAAAATATGCACTGTTCAAGCATTCATTCAGAAAGACAGAAGTATTGCCAGCACATTAAAGTAATTAAACTATTTTAAAATTCGAAATTCATGCACTTCTTTTTCTTTTTCAATTAAAACCATTTTTCATTTAAGAAAGGTGATAGATTCATATTCATAACTTTAAGGCATAGACATTTAGACACTAATGATCATGTAACAAGACACAAACATAAACATAAAGCATAGTAAATGAAAAACAGAAAAATAAGAACAAGGAGATTAAGGAATGAGTCTACCTTAGTGAGGGTGGCGTCTTCCTCTTCTTGAAGAACCAATGGTGCTCTTGAGCTTCTCTATGTCTCTTCCTTGTCTTTGTTGCTCCTCCCTCATAGCTCTTTGATCTTCTCTAGTTTCATGGAGGATGATGGAGTGCTCTTGGTGCTCCACCCTTAGTTGTCCCATGTTGGAACTTAATTCTCCTAGGGAAGTGTTGATTTGCTCCCAATAATTTTGTGGAGGGAAGTGCATCCCTTGAGGCATTAGTGGTTATGGAAAAATAAAAAAAAAGCACTGCTTTTTCCACACCAAACCTAAAATGTTTGCTCGTCCTCGATCAAAAGAAAGAAAGTAGTAGAAGAAGAAGAAAATAGATGAGATGGAGAGGTGTGAGTGGTTTGAATTTGAGTGGGTGGGTGTAGGTGGGTTGTATGATGGTTTTGGAGGAGTAATGGAGGTGATTGGTGGAGGTTAATTTGGGGAAGAGTGTTATGGAAAGGGGTAATAAGGAGAGAAGAAGAGGTGGGGATCCTGTGGGGTCCACAGATCCAGTGGGGTTAAGGACTTAACATCCCTGCTCCAATTAGGCGTGTAAAACGCCCTTGCTGTGCAATCCTGGCGTTTAACGCCAGACTGCTGCCTGTTTCTGGTGTTAAACGCCCAAATGTACCTTGTTTCTGGCATTTAACGCCAGGTAGATGCTTGCTTCTGGCGTTAAACGCCAGCTTGGTGCCTGTTTTTGGCGTTAAACGCTAGACAGATGCTTGTTTCTGGCGTTTAAACGCCAGACTGTTCCTCCTCCAGGGTGTGCTATTTTTAATGCTGTTTTTCATTCTGTTTTTGATTTTTCAGTTGTTTTTGTGATGTCACATGATCATCAACCTAAGGAAAACATAAAATAGCAATAGAAAATAAAGAGATATAGTTAAATAACATTGGGTTGCCTCCCAATAAGCGCTTCTTTATTGTCTTTAGCTGGACCTTGCTGAGCTTTTAATCTAGCCTCAGCCTTGAGCACTCTTGCTCAACATTGCCTTCAAGATAGTGCTTGATTCTCTGTCCATTAACAATGAACTTCTTATCAGAATCAATGTCTTGAAGCTCCACATAACCATATGGTGATACACTTGTAATCACATATGGTCCCCTCCACTGGGATTTCAGTTTCCCGAGGAATAGCCCGAGCCTAGAGTTAAACAACAGAACCTTTTGTCCTGGTTCAAAGACTCTAGATGACAGCTTTCTGTCATGCCACCTTTTTTATTTCTCTTTATAAAGCTTGGCATTTTCGAAAGCAGTGAATCTAAATTCCTCTAGCTCATTCAGCTGGAGCAATCTTTTTTCTCCAGCTAATTTGGCATCAAAGTTTAGGAATCTGGTTGCCCAGTAGGCCTTATGTTCTAGTTCCACGGGCAGATGACAGGCCTTACCATACACAAGCTGTTATGGAGAGGTCCCTATAAGAGTCTTGAATGTTGTTCTGTAAGCCCACAGAACATCATCCAAGCTTCTTGCCCAATCCTTTCTACGAGTACTTACAGTCCGTTCCAGGATTCTTTTTAGTTCTCTATTAGAAACTTTAGCTTGCCCATTTGTCTGTGGATGATATGGAGTCGCCACCTTGTGGCGAATCCCATACCGGACCATGGCAGAGTAAAGTTGTTTGTTGCAAAAGTGAGTGCCCCCATCACTGATTAGTACTCTAGGGACACCAAACCTGCTGAAGATATGTTTCTGGAGGAACTTCAACACTGTTTTAGTATCATTGGTGGGTGTGGCAATGGCCTCTACCCATTTTGATACATAGTCGATTGCCACCAGAATGTAAGTGTTTGAGTATGATGGTGGAAAAGGTCCCATGAAGTCAATTCCCCATACATCAAACAACTCAATCTCCAAGATTCCCTGTTGAGGCATGGCGTAACCATGAGGCAGATTACCAGCTCTTTGGCAACTGTCACAGTTACGTACAAACTCTCGAGAATCCCTATAGAGTGTAGGCCAGTAGAAGCCACATTGGAGGACCTTGGTGGCTGTTCGCTCACCTCCGAAATGGCCTCCATATTGTGATCCATGGCAATGGCATAAGATCCTCTGTGCTTCTTCTCTAGGCACACACCTACGAATTATTTCGTCTGCACATCTCTTAAAGAGATAGGGTTCATCCCACAAGTAGTAGTTTGCATCAGTAATTAATTTTTTCTTCTGTTGCCTGCTGTACTCCTTGGGTATGAACCTTGCAGCTTTATAGTTTGCAATGTCTGCAAACCATGGTGTTTTCTGAATGGCAAACAAATGCTAATCCGAAAAGGTTTCAGAGATCTCAATAGAGGGGGGAGACTCCCCTTCTAATGGTTCTATTCGGGATAAATGATCAGCCACTTGGTTCTCTGTCCCTTTTCTGTCTCTTATATCTATATCAAACTCTTGCAGAAGCAACACCCATCTTATGAGCCTGGGTTTTGAATCCTGCTTTGTGAGTAGATATTTAAGAGCAGCATGGTCAGTGTACACAATCACTTTTGATCCTACTAAGTATGATCTAAACTTGTCAATGACATAAACCACTGCAAGCAATTCTTTTTCTGTGGTTGTGTAATTTTTCTGGGCATCATTTAAAACACGGCTAGCATAATAAATGACATGCAGAAGCTTGTCATGCCTCTGCCCCAGTACTGCACCAATGGCATGGTCACTGGCGTCACACATTAGTTCAAATGGTAATGTCCAGTCTGGTGCAGAAATAACTGGTGCTGTGACCAGCTTAGCTTTCAGAGTTTCAAACGCTTGCAGACACTCTGTGTCAAACACAAATGGCGTGTCAGCAGCTAGCAGATTGCTAAGGGGTTTTGCAATTTTTGAAAATTCCTTTATAAACCTCCTGTAGAATTCTGCATGCCCCAGAAAGCTTCTAATTGCCTTAACATTAGCAGGTGGTGGTAATTTTTCAATTACTTCCACTTTAGCTTGATCCACCTCTATTCCCTTGTTTGAAATTTTATGCCCAAGGACAATTCCTTCAGTCACCATAAAGTGACATTTTTCCCAGTTTAAAACTAGGTTGGTCTCTTGGCATCTTTTCAGAACAAGTGCTAAATGGTCAAGGAAGGAGCTGAATGAGTCTCCAAATACTGAAAAGTCATCCATGAAGACTTCCAGAAACTTCTCAACCATATCAGAGAAGATAGAAAGCATGCACCTCTGAAAGGTTGCAGGTGCATTACACAGACCAAAATGCATTCTTCTGTAAGCAAATACTCCAGGACATGTGAATGCTGTTTTCTCTTGGTCCTGAGGATCTACTGCAATTTGGTTGTAACCTGAATAGCCATCCAAAAAGCAGTAATATTCATGACCTGCTAGTCTCTCTAGCATTTGGTCTATGAATGGTAAAGGAAAATGATCCTTTCTGGTGGCCGTGTTGAGTCTTCTGTAGTCAATACACATGCGCCATCCTGTAACTGTTCTTGTAGGAACCAGTTCATTTTTTTTATTATGAACCACTGTCATGTCTCCATTCTTGGGAACAACTTGAACAGGGCTCACCCAGGGGCTATCAGAAATAGGATAAATAATCCCAGCCTCCAGTAATTTGGTGACCTCTTTCTGCACCACTTCTTTCATGGCTGGATTTAGCCGCCTCTGTGGTTGAACCACTGGCTTAGCATCATCCTCCAATAGGATTTTGTGCATGCATCTAGCTGGGCTTATGCCCTTAAGGTCACTTATGGACCACCCAAGAGCTGTCTTGTGTGTCCTTAGCACTTGAATTAGTGCTTCCTCTTCCAGTGGATTTAAAGCAGAGCTTATGATCACTGGAAAAGTGTCACCTTCTCCCAGAAATACATATTTCAGGGATGGTGGTAATGGCTTGAGCTCGGGTTTAGGAGGTTTCTCCTCTTCCTGAGGAAGTCTCAGAAGCTCTTTCACTTCCTCTGAACCCTCCAAATCAGGCTGAACATCTTTAAAGATGTCTTCCAGCTCTGATTCGAGACTCTCAGCCATGTTGACCTCCTCTACCAAAGAGTCAATGAGATCAACTTTCATGCAGTCTTTTGGTGTGTCTGGATGCTGCATGGCCTTGACAGCATTCAACTTAAACTCATCCTCATTGACTCTCAGGGTTACTTCCCCCTTTTGGACATCAATGAGAGTTCATCCAGTTGCTAGGAAAGGTCTTCTTAGAATGAGAGTAGCACTCTTGTGCTCCTCCATTTCCAGCACTACAAAGTTAGTGGGAAAGGCGAATGGCCCAACCCTGACAATCATGTCCTCAATCACGCCTGATGGGTATTTAATGGAGCTATCAGCAAGTTGGAGACATATCCGGGTTGGTTTAACTTCTTCAGTTAAACCAAGCTTTCTGATAGTGGATGCAGGTATTAGGTTGATGCTTGCCCCAAGATCACATAAAGCTGTCTTGGTACAATTACCCTCTAATGTGCATGGTATCAGAAAGCTTCCGGGATCTTTAAGCTTTTTTGGAAAGCTTTTCTGAATGAATGCACTGCATTCTTCAGTGAGGAGAACACTTTCAGTTTCTCTCCAATCCTTCTTATGACTCAAGATCTCCTTCATGAACTTGGCATAAGAAGGTATTTGCTCAAGTGCCTCTGCAAATGGAATCTTTATTTCAAGAGTCCTGAGATAATCTGCAAAGCGAGCAAATTGCTTATCTTGCTCTTCTTGGCAGAATTTTTGAGGATAAGGTATCTTGGCTTTATATTCCTCAACCTTAGTTGCTGCAGGTTTATTTCCTATAGAGGTGGTTGGAGAAGCCTTTTTAGAGGGGTTATTATCAGCACTTATGTGTGTCTGATCCCTCACTGGCATTTGAATGCCAGGGTTAGAAGTTGGAGTGGCGTTGGACGCCCACTCCTTACTTGTTCCTGGCGTTTGAATGCCAGAACTGAGCTTTTATTGGGCGTTTGACGCCAAATCCTTGCTTGTTTCTGGCGTTTGAACGCCAGAGTTATTCCTCTCTGGGCTCTTACTGTCCTCAGAGGGATTTTGGATAGCAGTTTGTTCTTTTCATGGCTTCCTGCTGCCTTGAAGTGAGGTATTTAATGTTTATCCACTTCTTAATTAAACTGCTTGGCACTCTTCTGTTATTTGTTTTGATAACTATTGTTCTGTTTGCTTCAACTGTACCTCCAGATTTATATTAGCCATTCTTGTGTCTTGTAGTATCTCCTTGAATTCGGCCAGCTGTTTTGTTAGAAAGTCTAATTGCTGATTGAATTCAATAATTTGTTCTGCAGGTCTGAGTTCAGCAGTTATTGTTTTAGCCTCTTCTTTCATGGAAGATTCACTGCTTAGGTACATATGCTGATTTCTGACAACTGTATCAATAAGCTATTGAGCCTCTTCAATTGTCTTTCTCATGTGTATAGATCCACCAGGTGAGTGATCTAGAGAAATTTGAGCTTTCTCTGTAAGCCCATAATAGAAGATGTCTAAATGCACCCATTCTGAAAACATTTCAGAGGGGCATTTTCTTAGCATCTCTCTATATCTCTCCCAGGCATCATAAAGAGATTCATTATCTCCTTGTTTAAAGCCTTGGATGTCCAGCCTTAGCTGTGTTATCCATTTTGGAGGGAAGTATTGATTCAGAAATTTTTCTGACAGCTGTTTCCATGTCCTTATGCTAGCCTTAGGTTGGTTATTTAACCACCTCTTAGCTTGGTCTTTTACAGCAAATGAAAACAGTAATAATCTGTAGACATCCTGATCTACTTCCTTATCATGTACTGTGTCAGCAATCTGTAAAAACTGTGCCAAAAACTTTGTAGGTTCTTCCTGAGGAAGACCGGAATACTGGCAACTTTGCTGCACCATGATAATGAGCTGAGGATTCAACTCAAAGCTACTGACTCCAATGGAGGGTATACAGATACTACTCCCATATGAAGCTGTAGTGGGGTTGGCATATGACCCCAGAGTCTTTCTGGACTGTTCAATTCCACTTAGATCCATGATGGAGAAAAGGGAATAGAAAAAGTTTTGAAGTATTGGTTAAAAAGAGAAAAATAAAAAAACTTTTAGGAGTGGGTGTAGAAAAAGATTAGAAAAATTAATTAATTAAATCAAAAGTTAAAAGAAAATAAATAAAAAGAAATTTAAAAACTTTAATATCAATTAAAAAATAAATAAAAGAAAATAAAATAAAATTAAAGCCAAAAATTTTTTTTATTTTTTATTTATTTTTATTTTTATATAAGATAAACGATAAGTATAGTTA
>NC_029790.2:32423663-32425411 GCF_000816755.2 Arachis ipaensis
AAAAAGAAAAGATATGAAAAAGATTTGATTTTAAGATTTGAGATTAGAAAAGATAAGATAAGCTAGGTAAGAGAAGATAAGGAATTTAAATTAGAAAGTGTTGAAATTTAAATTTTAAATTTGAAAATTAATTTTGAAATTTGAAATTTGAAATTTGAAATTTGAAATAAGATAAGATAAGATTTTGAAAAAGATATAATTTTTTTTGAAAAAGATTTGAATTTTGAAATTTTAAAACTAAGATAAGATAAAATAAAAAATTTTAAAATAAAATATGAATTTTTAAAAGGAAAATTCGAAAAATCAATTAAAATAAAGGAAAAAGATATTTTTGAATTCAATGAGGAAAGAGAAAAACAATAAAAAGACACAAAACTTAAAATTTTTAGATCTAATGCTCCTTATTTTCGAAAATTTTGGAGGGAAACACCAAGGAACACCAAACTTAAAAATTTTAAGATCAAAACACAAGGAAGACTCAAGAATACTTTGAAGACTCACAAGAACAACAAGAACATGAAGATAGAACACCAAACTTAAAATTTTTAGAAAACAAAAATAAAATTTTCAAAAACTAAAGAAAAATCAACAAGAAAACACCAAACTTAAAGTTTGGCACAAGATTTATTCAAAGAAAAATTATTTTTGAAAAAGTTTTTAAAAAGAAGATAGCCAATTACCAAGAACTTAAGCACAACGCTCTAACTAATTGAGCTATAAATTTAACGTGTTTTAATAAGATATTTAATAAATAAAGATTTTTTTTAAGATACTAATAATTCGAAAATGCACAAGAAAAACAAGAAAAATCACAAAACAAGAAAAACTAAAGATCAAACAAGGAAAATAAACAAGAACAACTTGAAGATGAAGAAAGAACAAAGAACACAAATTTCGAAAATTTAAAGGAAAATAAAAACATGCAATTGACACCAAACTTAAAACATGAAACTAGACTCAAACAGAAAAACTCACTTATTAATTTATAAAAATTGTTGAAAAAATTAAAAAGAGAAAATAAGGATTTTTAAAATTTTAACCACAAAAACAATAATAGAAGACTCTAAACCAAAAAGAAAAATGTTTCCTAATCTAAGCAACAAAATAAACCGTCAGTTGTCCAAACATGAACAAACCCCGGCAACGGCGCCAAAAACTTGGTGCACGAAATTGTGTATGTCAATGTCAATATTACTATTTCTCACAAATTCGCACAACTAACCAGCAAGTGCACTGGGTCGTCCAAGTAATACCTTACGTGAGTAAGGGTCGAATCCCATGGAGATTGTTGGCTTGAAGCAATCTATGGTTATCTTGTAACTCTTAGTTAGGATATCAATTATATTTATCAGTTTGAATTGCGAAAAATAAAAGAGCATGAAATAAATACTTGTTCTGCAGTAATGGAGAATATGTTGGAGTTTTGGAGATGCTTTGTCTTCTGAATCTCTGCTTTTCCCCTATCTTCTTCTTCACGCATGCAAGGTCCTCCTATGGCAAGTGGTATGTTGGTGGATCACCGTTGTCAATGGCTACCATCCGTTCTCTCAGTAAAAAAGGTCCAGGTGCGCTGCACCGCACGGCTAATCATCTGTCGGTTCCCACTCATGCTGGAATAGGATCCATTGATCCTTTTGCGTCTGTCACTACGCCCAACTCTTGTGAGTTTGAAGCTCGTCACAGTCATCCCATCCCAGATCCTACTCGGAATACCACAGACAAGGTTTAGACTTTCCGGATTCTCAAGA